>NC_069800.1:3976526-4251774 GCF_027406575.1 Nycticebus coucang | reverse complement strand
TCTACAAAAAAAAAAAAAAAAAAGAAAAGAAAGAAGAGGTGATAGTCAACAGATATGAGGGAGGGGGAATTTCTGCAAGCAAGTGGCCTTGGCAAGACAGTCTGGTTTGTGCCAGTGAATCAATACCACATCTGCGTCAGAGCTTCCACCTGTAGGACTACGGCAAGTTGACGTCAAGCTTCCAGGAGAAGCCAGGTACCTTGTCAGTCTTCCCAGGTGGTTCTATGAGCCTGCATCAGCTGTAGAGGACCCACAGACCTGCAGAGACCAATGGAAGACCTGGAAGACAACACAGGTGGATGGGGAGAGGGTATGTCCAGCAGCCATTTGCCATCTGGCCTGTGTCCCTGTCCTGGACCAAGAGTTCCCCATCTATCCTCCACTGTTCATGCCCCTGTGTTCCACCAGGCCTCTTTGTGTGGAATCTCATGTTATTGTCTCCCTGCTCTGGGGATCTTATGGGAGCTGGGAGCTGAGTCCCATTTTCTGTGGCAGTAGCATGATCAAATGTGTCATTCTACCTCTGGCACAGCACTTTTTGTCCCTGTTTTAGCTGCTGCTCTGGTATATATCACCAAAGCGGTTGGGCCTGTAGGCTTCAGGGGATCCAAGGATCCAACTTGCTTCTGCGGGAGCCCACCTCTGAGTTGAGCTGGCCCTTGTGAGTCCGAGTGGCCAACTGTGGCACTTTCTCTTTTCCCAGTGCCTTAAGTGACACGGGGTCCTAGGCCCATCTGCTCCTCACTGCACACACCCAGAGCTTTCAGGACAACCCTCCCTTGCTGGCTGTGTACCTTAGATGTCAAGCGTCCTTTTCCTTAGGTTGTTGGCTTCTGTCCCTAGAGGAGGGGTTGGCAAGGCTTAGGCAGTCTTCTCTCATCATCGTACTTGCCAGGCTGACCTCCCCCCTCATGGCAGATCAATGTGGTGAAGTCATGTTTTCCTGGGCCTTTGAGCCACAAGTCAAGAGAGACCAGACATTCCCTATGGAATGGGAGGCTGCTCTGGTTGTGCCCTCGGCTTCTTGCTTCTCCTTTCAGCCTGCAGGGGGTGTGTGGAAGGCCAGGGTGCAGGATGTGTTCCACGCATGCTCCCTTCTGCCTTTAGCATCTGTGATGTTTGATGGTCCCCCCAGCACAGATGATCCTCCCTTGAGGTCGACCACTAGGCCATGGCAGAAATTGCCACAGTTGCAAGGCTCAACTTCATCTTTCTCCTGCATCTTCTTGCTCACCAACTCTGGCACTGTCAGCTCCACCACAAGTCTCTCGCCTATCTTGGCCTCAGATGCCTGCACCGACTCTATCAGGATGCAAAGGTAGGCCCCATCCACCACTTGTCCCTCCAAGGACACTAATGCTCAGAACTTGGGACTCAGCTGAGGACCACATGACCCCTAGGCCAACACATGGCCGTGGCACCCCAGGGGCCCAGGGCAAGTCTGGGACTTGCCCTTGGTGGTCCACACGGTGCCACTAGATGGCGCCTGTGGGTCACTACTCTAACTTCTTGCCAAGGGGCCAAGAGCTGCAGGCCAGGTCACCTCCCACTAGCCCTGTTTTCTTCACTTGCACTTCACTGGACCAATGCTTCGACCCTGGCACTTTGTCCTTTTCTTCCTTTGCCTTCCTTTGCCCTTCAATGCTCTTCTTTGAGGACATACTCTCACTCTCTCCCCATGCCTACAGTGCTATAGTGTTCTAGCTCAAACCTTGGAGCTCAAGCCCTCCTCCTGCCTTATTCTCTCCAGGGTCTGGGACTGCAGGCACCTGACACAACACCTGCCTTCCTGCCTTCTTTACTTTCTGAAATCTTTCTTTTCTTTTTTGCTTTTCTTTTTTTTCATTGTCTTTCTTCCTTTCTTTTCATCCTGTTTTATTGTTCTCTTTTTCAGTGTTCCTTCATTTTACCTTTTTTCACCTCACATATGTGACAAATTTTCAGGAAGGAGGCACATCTCACAGGTACATGTTAATACACTCCTCCCACTTAGGAGCTACAAATGGACCTGACAGAACCTTTCAAGTGGCTTATTTTCCTTTTTTTATTTTATTTGTTTATTTTATTTATTTTCTATTTGATATGTATAATTTTTTACACATCTGTGCTGAGAATGAGAATTCTTCTTGCCTGTGGAGGACAATTAGTTCCACACATCCCACTCACTGTCTGGAAGGCCCTCAAATTTTCCCCAGGCATCCACTCTCACAGGCTCAGATGGACCTGGAAACCTACAGTATTCCACATTTCTGGACTTTTCTTCCTCTGCATCCTGCCTATGCCCACACACATCTGCAGTCACAGGACCCCAGCTGGATTCTCTTGTCATGGGGACACAGTATCCTGATGGATTCTTTCTAGCAGGGTCCTCTCTTCCCTAAATCCTGGGCATCTCCCAGCCATTGGCCCTGGCTATAGGCACAGCAGCTGGGGGCAGACCCAGGAGAGAGTCTAAGCCTAATCTGTAGTTGGTCTACAAATTGTGCCATCTATGCAGGGATATCCAGCAGGATATACTTAAATCCCAAAGTATAAAAATGGACAGCATTTTCACTCTCCTCCACCTGCACCCTAAGAAACTTTGCTCAAAGTTCCCAAAGTTTGTATCCCACAGGCATCAGGAAATTACCATCTGAGGCTTCACCCAACTGCCATGTTCACCCCCTAAAAGGCACCTCGGTTGGTGCAGCAGAGGAAGAGGGAGATAGAGGGAAGGTTAAGTCAAAAGTGCAGGAGTGGGCCTGTGTCCACCAGCCAGCCACTTGCCTATCCTAGGCCCCCAGAGGGGCAAGCATGGATCTCGGGAGCAGCCAAAGGTTCTGCTGGCAGAAGCATCAGCCAGAGGAAAACTGAAAATGAAAGACAGAATAAAACATTGAGACCAAAGCAAAATGGAGAAAGGACACTGGAATCTATGGAAGCATCTTCAACAGATTAGCACAGCGCTCTCTTAACAGGCAGTGTTAAGGTACACGAAGTATACACGGGGTTCTTAGGGTGTCATGGGTGACTGCTTCTTCATCTCATATGTCATGTGAACATAAAATGTAAATCTACATGTTTTCTGCCCTCTCAGTAAGCCCATTCCTGAGCCCAGGAAGGCAGACTTCCAGGCATATTTTCACGCCCTGGTGACATTTACAGACAGCACCAGTTAGACGTGGTCTATGGAAGTCACAATCACCCAGCAATGGAATGTTTCAGAAAGGGCTTGTTTTCATCAACAGTGACACAGCTGCCCCTACAAGATCGGCCTCCCCTGTATGTTGTGTTCCTCTCACTCTGGAAAAAAAAAAAAAAAAGGTGTGAAAAATCATGGGCAGCTCACTGCCAGGTGCTCTCCCTGCCTCACCTGTGCAGAGTGGCTCCCGCAGTTGACCTGACATTGGCTTCATCATCATCGATCCTGGGCAGTACACAACACTGTTCCAGCAAAGTGTCCTCAAAATTGAGCATCCAGGAAAGCAAAGGCTCAGACTAGCCATCTGCAAGGGAGGCCAGAGAGGTCTGAAATTGCACCATGGGGCTACATGCTGGCCTTGGTCACTGGGGCTAGCAGAGAGCTCAGCCAGGGCAGGCCAAGTCTTTGGAGTGCACTTAAGATTCTCAGCATGCCTTACAAGCCAGAGGCAGGGAACACACCATAAGGAGCCCATGTTTCAGGGGTAGGTGATCTTATTTGCATGAGGCAGTTGTTCTCAAACAGGAGTACAAAAGCCCCTCTGCAGTGCTCATTAGATGCAGACCACTAACCCTCCCCTAGAGATCCCTGCTCAGCGACTCTCAGCTGGGGCCATACTCAGTAATTCCTGACCCCATTTCTGGCCATTCTGCCACTGTGTAACTTCTGTGCACATGAAGTCACTCGAGTTTAGGCATGTTGTCTGGGCCATGAGAATACAATTGGCCTGTTGATCAATTATCCAGGTACCATGATAGTTTGGTGATGTAGTGACACACATCTGGCACACATTAAATGGTCAGAATGTGCTTGTTTTGTTAATGTCCTCAGTCATCTCATGCTTGTGGGATTCCACAAAATTCTGTCTTCTATCTACCACTAATCATCCTCTACCTAGTTATTGCACTGATTTCATATGTAGAGTTTAGGAGAAATCTTGTTGTGTCAATATTCTTGCAATTTCTATGTCTTAGGAAGAATTCAGGCACTCTGCCTGTCCCCCTTTGTGACTTAGACATCAATGGCCCTTTGATCCCAGCCACTATCTAAGGAATACTTCTCCATGGGTCATCCTGGTCCCCTTCACAGAGCAGCCATGGAATATCACCTGTGTTTGCAAACTAACCACCTCACCTTAGATGAGGAATTTTTATTCCTTAATAAAAAAGGAATTTTAAATGTCTACAGGAAGACTGTATTTCAGGAAATTTTCCACACCACATGATAATTCTCTGGGCCCTGGAGTTATGGGTGACACAGTTAAGGGATGCTAATTTCTGTCCTTCACTATACCTTCCCTTGACCTTCAGGCTCTCCTGTGGGAAGGAAGATCTGTGTACATGGCTGTGCCAGGATATGTGCAAGTACATGGCCCAGAAGACATGTCAAACTCATGTGCATGCACATGGCCCATAGAGACTGCATAGTAGTCACATACATGTTCATAGACCATAAGTCCTGATTCAGTCATGTAAATACATATGTAACATAGAGCCAAGCATAATCATGCTTGTGTACATGGACAGCAAGACATGGCACTCGAAGGTGTATGTACATGACTCACAACCTTGCACAATTGTGTACATAAACATCTAGGCACAGAAAATGTGCATGGACCTGGCCACAAGGCTTGACAAGGTCATAGTCATGTATATATACAGGACTCCAACAAGCCTAGCACTATCATTTACATACATATGACCCACAAAGCTTTGTACACTCGTGTACATAGACGTGGATGACATTGTCTGAATGTCCAGGTACAACATGAACTGGGTCAACAATGATTGGATCTGGCATATCGATCAGCAGAGCCCACAGAGCCAGGCTCAAATTAATACATGTGCATGTCCCTCAGAGCAGCACATTTACTTGCACATGGTCAGTTGAGCTGGTAATGTCATGTATGTACACATAAGCCACAGAGCCTAGCTCAGATATATATAACTACATAACTACACATGACCCACAGAATGTGGAACAGTCTTGTTTGTGTTTTTGGCATAAAAGGTCTGCAATGTTCTATGTAAACTTACATGGTACTTAGGGCCTGTTACACTTATGTATAGATACAAGGCATCAATGCCTTGGCACAGGCATATAAGTATATGTTACCCGCAAAGTCTGACACAGTCATATGCATATACAAAGCCTCAGATATTGGAAGAAATATGTACATGTAAATGGCCACAGTGCTACACTCCTGTACATACATGTCTTGTATAGCCTGGCACAAACATGTACATACACAACCATTAACATGAACATGGGCAGCAGATTTTGGTGCAGTCACATACATGAACACTGCCCACACAGAGCCTGGCACAGTCATTTATGTGTACATGTTTCAAAGAGCTTGGCATAGAGGTGCCCCACAGAGACTGGAACAACAAGGCCTATAAACCTAGGTACATGTCAATGCACATATGGCCTAGCAGAGCCATGTCTGTGTACAAGGGCAAGGGAACTTATAATGGTCATCAACATGGACACTATCCACAGAGCCTGGCACACTCATGTACATGTACAGAGCACATAAAGCCTGGTATAATCATGTACATAATAATGGCCCACAGAAACTGGTATAAACTTATACACATTCATAGGTCACAAGGCTTAGAGGAGAAATGTGTATATATATGGCCCACACATCTGACTCATGTACATTTACATGGCCCATAGCCCTAACACACATGACCCAGATGTCATGGCTATGTACTCTATGGGTATTACCCATAGAGCCTGACCCAGGCACATACATGTACATGGATCACAGAGCCTGGCAAGTTCACATACATGTACATGGCCACCAGCCCTGGCATAGGCATGTTTACTTAAATAACAAGGAGTATGGCACTGTCATGCACATGAACATGGTCCACAAGACATGTTTGAGACGTGTATATGAACATGGTGTCCAAGAACTGACACATCCAAGTGCATGTAGATGGGCCACAGAGCCTGGCACAGTCAAGTACATGTACAAGACCCACATGGCCTGACTTAGGCCTGCACATGTGCAAGGCACATCCAGTACATGTATATGATCTTGTAGATCAACAGAACAGACAGCGCCTGGCTCCCACTTTTACATGCAAATGGGCCTCAAAGGAGGCACATGTCCATGCATGTGGCCCACTAGGCTGTCACTGTCATGTGTATATGCACATGATTCACAAAATCTAGCATAAGCATATACATGTACATGGTACTGTACAAAGCCTAGCACTGCCATGTACATGTACATGACCCACAGAACCTGACAAACTCATGTTTGTGTTTTAACAATCAAGTGTTGGCACAGTCATGTACTTGTATATGGCCTACAATTCCTTGCACAGTCCATTATATGTACAGAGCACACACACCCTGGTAGATCCATGTAAATACACATAGCCCACAACCCTAAGCACATCTAAGTAGATTTACATAGCTCACATTCCCAGGCACAGTCACATACATGCATGTGGCCCTCAGAGCCTAGCACAGTCACATGCATATGGCCCATAAGCACAGGCATAGTCATGTGCATGTGAGTGGCCCTCAAAGCATAGCACATGAATGTCGTGGACATTCATGTGGCCAAAATATCTGGTACAGTCATGTACATGCACTTGGCCCACAAGGCCTGACATAGACATAAACAAGAAGATGGCTAAAAGGCCTAACACACTCAAGCTGATCCATTTAGAAAACAGAGCCTGGCGCAGTCACGTACATGTGCATATCCCACAGAGCCTGGCAGAGTCATATACATGTACATGGCACAGATAGCCTGGCATACCCATGCACATGTAAAGGGCCACAAGGCCAGGCACATGTATGCCCATGCATTTTCGACAGGAGATTTCGACAGGAGAATAAAACTGTCATGTACATTGACATGGCACCCTAGAACTGGCATAACTATGTACATGCACATGTCCCAGAGAACCTGGTAAGCACCTACCCATGCTTATTGTCCACAAGGCCTAAAACAGCCATGGATATATGAACAGAGTTGTGCACGTACATGACAAACAGAACCTGTCATGGCCATGTACATGCCCATGGATGGAAAGGCTGGGCACAATGAAGTACATAAACAGGGCCCACAGAGCCTGTCATAGTTATGCATATGAACCTGGCACACAGAAATTTGCATCATTTTAAACATGTACTTGGACCAGAGGCCTAGAACATACCCATATGTGAGTACGTTTCACAATGCCTGGCACATTCATTTACATATACATGGTCCACTTACTGACATAAGGTTGTACATGTACATGTCTCATATATCCTGGAAAATTTATGTACATGTACATAGCCCACAAGTCCTGGCCCAGAAATGTTCCTGGAGATAGCCACCAGGCCTGGTGTAGTCAGGTACATGGCTCAAAAACCTACAATAGCAATGTATATGAACCTGGCCACAAGGCCTGGCACATTTATGTATGTATAAATGGCTGGAGAGCTCTAGAAGACATATATACATATATAGGATTTACTGAGCCTGACATAGCTATGCAAAGTATTACATGCCTCATAGAGCATGGCTCCTTGATGTACAAGCATATGGCCAGCAAGGCCTGGTACAGCTATGTATGTCTTTAGAGTCCACAAGACCTACAGATTCAGGTACATCCACCTGGCCCATATAGGTGGGCATAGCTATATACAGGCACATGGCCAACTCAGGCTGAGAGAGCCTTAGACATGTAGTTGGTCCATAAGTCCTGGCACAGCCTTTTATACACACATGGCTAAATACAAGCATCAGGACATGGCAAGATCAATTGCAGCCTGAGACTTGCTAAGACTCTGTTCTTCAGTTAGAGTGCTGGTGCTTTACTTAATATGCTATGTTGCAGTTTGCTATGTGAGGCTTTAAAGTATGAAACCAGGTTTAGGCTCAATGTAATTTAATTTAACTTAGCAGAAATATTTAAGTTTGAATTTGATTCCCAAATAACATGTTTGACTCTTTTCATTTCATTACCACCACTACTTATATATTATACATTTTTATACCATTTTGAAGATTTTCACATTTAAAACCTATTACTCTTTATCACATCCCTTCATTAGACAGTCAAGAAAGCGATAGGCTCCATGCCCAAGTGGGAAGGAAAGAGCCTGAATTGGGGAGGAATTAGGGCAGCAAGAGGCCAGGCTTGTAGGGTTGCAGGTGGCAGGCCAATGGCTGGTAGGGAGCAGGCCTGAAGGGGCGGTCATGCAAAGCAGCATGATAGGGGAATGAGCTGAGCTGCAGGTGGCAGATCCTCAGCAGAAAAGGAAGAGTGCTTTTCTGGGAAATGGGCCAAAAGAAGGAAGAGAGGAGGTAGTCGTTCTCAAACCTGCCTACTGGAGAAAGGAGTAGGTGGAGGGCCTGAAATGGGGAGGGATTAGGGCAGCAGAGAGCAGGAAGAGTGCTTTGGGGAACAGCTCTTACTGGGGCTGGTGGAGAGCTGCAGCCAGAGACTGGACCTAGGGCATTAAGAGGGGTTCAGGTAGCAGGGCAACAAAGGTCAGAAAGAGAGCCGCCAAGGGTGGCCTGGGGCAAGGCACGAGTGCAATAAAGGGCATCCAGTGACTAGGGGAGCTGCAGAAGGGCGCCTGAGGTGGGGAGTGTGGGGGGCTCCTGAAGGAGGCTAGGAGAGTGGAGGATGATGAGGCAGTAGGTGATTGTTGGGCCAGGAACTAAAATGGAGGTTGGCTACAGGCGGGCAGCCCAGAGTAGGAGAACAAATGCATGGGGCAGCATAAGGGAAAAACTAGTAGGGCTACATGGGGCAGGACAGCTTCAGGGAGCCACCCACAGGTTGAAAGCTGCAGAGAGGACCTTGAGGAAGGATGAGAGTAGAACTGAGGACAGATCTGCAGCAGGGTGAAAAGAATACTGCCAGAGGGATGTCTGCTGAAGAAAGAGAGAACAACTATAGGAAGACTGCCCTGGGTGGTACAGGAGGAGGCCTGCCAGAAGCCATCAGTGACAGGGAGGGATGATGAATTCCAGGACCTATGCATGGCAGTGAGGGAAAAATGAGTGCTTCAGGGTGTGCCCCAGAACAGAAAAAGTGAAGGTCTGTGTGGAGGTGGAAGGAGGACAGCAGGTGGAATCTGATGGTAGAACAGGTGGAGGGCTTCAGTGGGAAGCCTGGAGGGAGGAAGGAGGAGGGCTGCAGGTGGTGGCCCAAATTGGGGCCTGAAGACAGCAACAGGGAAGGAAGAAAGCCTCTGAGGTCAGGATCCAGCGTGGGGAGGGAGTTTGGCAGCAGAAGGCTGGAGCATAGCTTCAGGGATTTGGTGGGGCAGAAAGACGGCTGCAGGGGGGAAGAAAAAGAGATGCAGGTAGTCATCTATGCTGGGGAGTGAAGAGGGATACAGGGGGAAACACAGAGTGAGACACTGAAGGGCTACAGATAGCAATCTGATGTGGGGACAGATGGAGGAATGTAGGGAGCAGCCTGAAGCCAGGCAGGAGTAGGGTTGCTGGGGTTGCCCTGAGCTGGGAGAGAGGAGAGCATCAGGGAGTGGGTCGATGCTGAAGACTCAGGAGGGATTCAGGCGACTACACAGAGCTATTTTGTGGAGAGATGCCAGGGATGGCCCCACAATAGGGAAAAAGGCTTTTCTTGTCTGGTCTGCCTAGGGGAGAAAGGAGGGCTACAGCAGGCAATCCCTTGTGAGGGCTGGAGGAGGGCTGAACAAGGAGGGCCAGTGTCAGGAAGGAAGTAGGGCAGCAGGGAGCTGGAGGACAGCTGCAGGGTGTGGGTCTGAGGCAGGAAGTGAAGAGAGCTGCAGGGAGTATACCCAGCAGGGTGAAAGGAGTGCAACAAAGGGCCTTGGACTGACTGGAAGGAAGATAGCAGAACACAGCATTTAGGAAGAGGGATGAGACCAGCAGTGGATGGCTTGTATTTGGATGGGAGAAGAGCTAAGGAGTGAGCCCAAAGCCTGGAGGAAGTATGGCAGCAGGGGGCAGAAGGAGAGCATCAGGGGGTCAGGCCCACAGTAAGTGCAGTAAGGCCTGTAGGGGAAAGACTAAGTCGGGTAGGGAGGTAGTCAGCAGGTAGGAGGAAGCCCTGGATGGCATGGGAAGAGAGCTGCAGTGGGTGGTCCATGGGAAAGTGGTAAGAGAGTTTCAGGGGACCTGACACTGACACAGTGAGAGAAGGGCTATAAGGGGAAATCCAGGGCAGGTAGAGAGAAGGGTGAACTGCATGGTGAAAGCATGGGGAAAGCAAGAAGAACACTGCAGGGGTTGATTAACAGGAGCCAAGTGAAGGCTGCGGGGAGACAATGCAGGCAGGGAGGGAGGATTGTAACAAGACGCAGCCAGTGGGGTAGAGGAAGGAATTCTTCAGGAGGCAGCCTAGGGTGGAAAATGAGAAGTGCTGCAAGTGGTGATGCAGAGTAGGATTGCAGAAGGAGTTCAGTGGGTTCTAGATGGCAGTGAGGAAGGGGGGCTTTAGTGGATGGGCTAGCCTGAAAAGGGAGTAGGGAGGCACTGTGTGTTCTGAGATGAGAGTAGAGAAAGGTTTAAAAGGCTAATAGTGGTAGGGAGGATGGAGGGAGGGCTGAAGGTGACTGCCAGAGGAGAGACTTGAGTACATCTGCAGGAGGAACCTTAAGGAGGGATGGGAAGAGACCTTTGTGGGGCAGAGGAAAGCTGCAAGTTTTGAGCTCCTGTGATGGGTTGAAGAGGGGCTTCAGTGGGTCGCCCAGAGGTAAGATGAAAACTGCATGAATCGGCCCAAGGTAAGATGGAAGGAAGTCTATAGGAGGCAGCCGGTACAGTCTAGGAAGATGCCTGCAGGGCAGGGGCAGAAACTGGGCAGGAGGAGGGCTGGGGAGGCAGTCTGAGGTGGGTCTTGGGGAAAGCTGCAGGAAACATGCCCATGGCAGAAAGGAGAGAAGCATGCAGCAGGTCCACAGCCCAGGAGGAAGAGGGCTCCAGGAGGCAGCCAAAGTGGGGCAGCAGAAGGGCTGCTGCCAGCCCCTAGAGGTGAAGAGGGAAGATGAATCATTACAAATTGTGTTTCTCACTGGCTGTTTATTCATTTCAATCCATTTATTTAAAGCAAAAAAGCATGGCTCCAAAGAAAGCAAGAAATGTACAGGACATGTCTCAACCCCTGTGATCATCCCTTTGAACACACGTTCTCATAATCCTCCTCATCTGATGTCATGGGCTATCTTCTTAGATTCACTTTTAGTATCCATATCATAGGTCTCCACTTTTGATGACTGCATCATGGCTTTGTTCTCTGGAGGTGTTGAAAGGACAACAAAAGTTAACCGTAAAATTCATAATAGGTATTTGTTTGATACCACATTCTGGCACAAGAAAAAGAAAGAATAAGTGAAAAATACAGGCAAACTTTGCAGTAACTATGGTAGTGGACAGGAAAGTACTTAAAGAAACAGAATCTTCAGAAAGAAGTAATCAGTCTCTCTCTACTTGCTGAGACAGACACAATCCATTATACAGTAAAAACTTCTTCCTGTGTATTTGCTTCCTCTCTGTGGTTACTTCATCATATGAGCCCTACTTGTGATATTCTGGATTTTTTTTTTTTTTTTTTTGGAATTTTTGGCCAAGGTTGTGTTGGAAAGCTCTATCTCTGGTAAATGAGGCGGCACCCTACTCCTTTGAGACACAGGTGCTGCCTTTTTCCTTTTCTCTCTTTCTTTCTTTCTTTCTTTTTTTTTATAAACCACCCTAAGATCTAGGATAATAGTGTGCCATAGGCTGGAACTGGCACTTTGCTGTTTCTGATCATTCTTTAGACAAAAGAACCTCAAGATTTGAGATTAGACAGCCACCCTGACAGGTACATTATAAAGAAAAGACAACTTAGCATTATACTACAGTGTGAAAAGAGGAGAGAGAGAGAGAAACATGAGAAACCACCTAAAGAAAAAAAGAAGGATGAAAAATCAACAGCTCATAATGAAGCTAGTGCAAAAGACAGCAACTATAAATAAATAGTTGAAGTTACACAAATGGCATTCAGAATATGGATGGGAAATGAAATGAATGGAATTGAAGAGAAAATTGAAAACGTGCTTAAAGAAGTATAAAAATAATAGGAAAAGAAAAACAAAAAAGAAAACTGAAAAAAAATTAGCAAAATTGAAGACATGTCACAGAGGATCCAGACAAATTTAGGAAGGTTATGACAGAGCAGAAAGTACAGGAAGACACATTAAGGAATATGGAAAACACAGTGGGGAGCATTTCAAAAATAGAACAAACAGTGGAGAAGAAAGGACCTCAGAGTTTAAAGATAAGGATCTTTAGCTAACACAGTTATTTAACAATGTTCTAAAGAAAAAAAACAAATGCAAGCAATCTCTTAGAGAGATATAACTATGCAAAGCATCCAGACATATGAATATTAGGTGTCCCTGAAGGTAAAGAAGAGAGTCCTAAGAGCATGAAGGGTCTATCTGAAGATATTACAGCTGGAAATTACCCAACCATTGCCACAGAACTAGCCATACACTTAGTAGATAACCATTGAACTCCAGTATGAATAATTCAAATAGGACATCTCTTAGACTAACTGAAGTTTACCTGGCAAAAGTCAGCATGAAATAAAAAGTTTCAAAAGATGACAGACATAAGTATCATCTTACCTACAAGGGTAAATTATCAGATTAACAGCTAAATTTTTAGTGGTAAACGTCAAGGCAGAAAAGACCAGGCTCCTCTCTTGAATCTGTTCAAACACCACAACCACCAGACTAAGACTTTCTATCCTACAAGATTAAGTTTCATATTCAGTGGAGAAATCAAATCTATTCCTACCATGCTACCCTTAAGGACATGTTGCCCCTGCCTGCCCTGCAGAAAAGACTAAGTCCTGTCTTAAGTACAGGAAAATACAAGAAACCCACAACAATGTCAAACTCCCTAGAAATCCTAGCAACTACAATTCCCTGAGTGACATTTCAGAGTCTCATACATTATGACAAACAGAAATACACCCTACTCATCTATTCTTTAATTAAGTCTGAATGGCTTGCACTCCCCACCAAAGAAACACAGGCTGGATGACTGGATTAAAAAAAAAGAGAAATAGAAAAGAAAAGAAAGAGAAACCATGAATATGCACTCTTCAAGAAACTGGACTAACCCCAAGGACACAACATGATGCAGTGTCAGGATTGTAAAACAAACTTTTCTTCACATGGAATAAAAAAGAATGTGAGAATACCACATCTCATCACAGATACCATTGTCTTGAAGTAACAAACATAAATAAAAGGGTCATCACATACTCAGCAATGGAACAATTTATCAAGAAGACATGTCAGTGCTAAATAATTATGCATCCTACAGAGGCACTGCCCGATTTAAAAGGCCAAATCTGCTGGATCTAAAGAAAATGACAAATAGCAAGACCACAATTGCTCGAGATTTCAAACCCCACTGTCAAAACTCGAGAGTTCCTCCAAGCAGAAATTAAACAGAGAAACATTGAACTGAAACCCATCCCTAGAACAAATGGGTTTAATAGACAATTACAAAACACTTCACCTGAATACCACTGAAGACACATCCTTAGCAACTCATTCATGATTCTCCAAGATTGATCATATCCTAGGTTATAAACTGGACTCATTGAATTACACAAATGATAAAGTGGAATTTACGGACCTTAGTGAAATTAAAGAAGAATGGAGGTGGAGCAAAAAGATTCATTTCCTCACACAGTTGTGAATACTAACCAATACCTGGGCCAAGAAAAAGATAAAGGTAAAAACACATGTATTCCACAAAAACAGTGATAATGAGGCCACAAGCCACAAAACATTTGGGATAGGGCAAAAGCAGTCAGGAAAGGGAAATTCATTGCCATAAACAGTTACATCCAGAAATCAGAAAGAACACAGATGAACAACACAATGGTATCTATCCCAAAGAAATGCAAAAGGAAGAGCATTCTATTACTAAACAGCAGAAGAAGGAACCAAAAGGAGATCATAGAACTAAATTAAATCAAGGCAAAAAAATTTCAGAAATTAACAAAGCTAAAAGACGTTACTCTGGAAAGAAACAAAATTCATTACCCTTGTCCCTGATTAATCTAATAAAGTCAACCAGAAATTAAAAAGGAGATATAACAGATATCATGGATATACAACACTTGTTGACTAAATCCTACAAAAATCTCTATGCCCAGAAATGTGAGAATTCTGGAGGAAATGGACAAATTTCTGGAAGCACAGTACTTCTCTAGACCCAATCAGGAAGAAATAGATCTCCTAAATAGACCAATGGATCAAGCACTGAAATGGAAACAAAAATAAAGAAAGGTGGCAACAACAAAAATAATAAAGGCTTGAACTAGATGGCTTCACACCAGAAATGTAATGAACCTTCAAGGAGGTGGTACCAATATTGCACAATGTATTCCACAAAATTCAGAGAGAAGGAACCCCCACATGTCCTTTAATGAAGCTAATATCACACAGTTACAAAATCCAGGAAAGGGCAGAGAAATAACTCATAACTCCCAACATTTTTATTGGCTATAGATGCAAAAGTACTCCATGAAACTCTACACACAAAATACTGCTGTACCACAAAAAAAAAAAAAAAAAAAGTTGATGACCAAGTGGATTTCTTCCCAGAGGTGTGTAACTTACCACATTTATACTACATTAAAAAGAAGTAAAAACAAAGACTATAGGATCCAGTCAATAGATACAGAAAAAGCATCAGCCAACTGTCAGCACCTTCTTAAATAAGAGACTTAATGAAATTATCATAGATGTGAAATTTCTTAAATTGATAGAAGTGTTCTATGAAAAATCCACACCCAACAAGATTTTGAGTTGAGAAAAACTGAAAATATTTCCCTTAAATCAAAATCTGATGAGTATGTCCTTTATCACCATTACAATTTAACATGGTTCTGGAAGTCCAACATAGAATAATCAGATAAAAAAATCAAATATAAGATGCACCGCAGGTTAATCCCACCAATCATCTTCCCTCCACCCGACCTCCCCAATCACTCCCCTCCCTCTCCCCCTTTCCCATATTCTTACGTTATAAATGGGTTATAGCTTTCATATGAAAGCCATAAATTAGTTTCATAGTAGGACTGAGTACACTGGATACTTTTTCTTCCATTATTGAGATACTTTACTAAGAAGAATATTTGCCAGCCCTATCCATGTAAACATGAAAGAGGTAAAGTCTCCAACACAATAACTAAGAAAATGCCAGGAAGGCTATGGTTATGGTCTATATAACCAGTGTATGGTGCCCCATGATCACATTAATGTATAAGCTATGATTTAATAAAAATAAAAGAAAATGTCTGTATATTCAGTATTGTGATTTTAGGATTTATTTATTGATGTAATCAAATTGTCGTTCTTAAAAAAATCAAATATACCTATATTGGGTATGGATGTGGAGAAATTTTCTTTGCCAAAAGCTGATGATATGATCTTGTACCTAGAAAATTACAAAGATCCAACCAAGTGTCTCCCAGGATTTCAAGACAGATACAACATCCCAGGATATATAAAACAATGTACTCAAATGAGGGTCGATCATATATGCTAACAACACTCAAACTGAGAATAAAATTAAGGACAAAATTCATTTCGCAATAGCATCAAAAATGAATAAATAAACGACCTTGAAATATATTTCACAAAGGATTGGAAGAATCTCTCCAGAAAGAACTATGGAACACTGAGAAAAAAAATAGCAGATGATGTGAATAGAGGAAAGAACTGATGAGTTTCAAATTCAGATACTACCTGAAGTAATCTAAAGATTCAATGAAATCCGTATTATAATATGAACATCATATTTTCTAGATCTTGAAAAAAATAGTTTCATGCTTCTTTTGGAATTAGGAAAACAAACAAACAAAAAATGAAATGGCCAATGCAATTCTCCCGAAGAAGAACAAGTCTGGAGACTCCACTTTACCAGACATTAGATTATACAAGTCTATGATGATGAAGCAGCAAGATACTGTTGTAACATTAAAATCATAGATCTATGGAATAGAACAGAGAGTCTAGACATGAAACCAGCCTTATATTTCCATATTATCTTTGATGAAACACACAAAACCATAGATTGTGGAATTGAATTCCTATTAAATAAATGGTGCTGGGAATGCTGGTTAGTCACATGTAAAAAAGCTGAAACAGAAGATGCGCCTCTTACCACTCACAATGGATAAAAGATTTAAACATAAGACACACAACTATAAAGACACCAGATTAAAGTGTGGGAAAAGCTATTAATCTTTTCAGTTTAGAAAATGCTTTATAAAGAATACAATTCTGGAAATCACAGCAAAAACAAAGTTAAACAAATGAGATTGGATCAGGTGAAAAAGTTTCTGCAGACCTAAATGATATAACATAGCAAAGAGACAACCTATATAATGGGAAAAGACATGTTCACAGTATACATTCAACAAAGAAACAATAAACAGAACTTACAAAGAACCCAAGCAAATCAATAAGAAAAGATTGAACAACTTCTTTAGAAACTGTGCAAGGGACATGAACACAACTTTTATAGGCATAGTGTACTGGAATATAAGCACCTGAAAAATGCTCATTGTTCCTAATCATCAAGGAAATGCAAATAAATATGATATGGGGATATCACTTATGCCCACTAAGAATGGATCATTTCACAAATTCCCAAGACATCAAATGGTGCACAGATGTCTAGAGAAAGCAACACTCAGGGACTGCTGGTGAGAGTGAAAACTACTTACAACATCTTGGGAAAGTAATATGGAGATTCCTCCAAGCACAGAAAGTACTCCTACCATTAGATTCTGTCATTCCACTACTTGGAATTTACACAAAAGAAACAAAAAGACATTTTATCATAAAGATATTTACACTTCAATGTTTATAGCAGCACAATCTGCAATTACAAAGATGTGGAAACAATAGAAATGACCTACAACATATAAATGTATTAATAGATTATGGTATGTGTAAACCACAGAATACAATTCAGCTTTAAAAGTTATGGGGTTTGGGTGCAGTGTCTGTGGCTCAAAGGGGTAGGGTGCTGGCCCCATATGCCAGAGGTGGTGGGTTCAAACCCAGTCCCAGCCAAAAACTGCAAAAAAAAAAAAAAAAAAAATAATAATAATAAATAAAATAAAAATAAAAAGGGATTTGGTATCTTTTGTAAAAAGCTAGATAAAATTGGAGTCCATCCTCATAAGTGAAGTATCACAACAATGCAAAAATTAAAACCACATTTAATCAGTGCTAAATTTAAACTAGTAAATAAGCACCTACATGCACACGAGAGGAAAAAGTCAATGAAACTCAAGTCGGTGGGATGGGGATAGGTCATATGTAAAATTCCATTGCATGGATATATTGCATACTTCCTAGGTATGCACGCTTACAATTCAGATTTTAACCCTGTAAAAATCAGCTACATAACCTAATCTTATCTATCCCCATATTAATCAAATAAAAAAAAAAAAAAAACTAGTAAGGAAACAAAATCACTTTCGGGTGTGTCTTGCTATCACTCTTTCAGTGAACAGAAAAGCCAAGAATACAAAGCAATTATAGCTTGGACCCAGTACATCCTCCATGTTGTGTTAAGCAAGACAGAGCCAAATCCTGGTTCTAAAACATAATGGTAAGAGCACAGTAACAACTCCATGGATTCCTGAACCTACCTTCTCTTCTGATTTGCATGGCCTGTTCAGAGCCAGGGACTCTTTCAGATCTAAACTCAATGGCCAGGGATTGGCAGTGATACAGCACACTGGTAACTCTGCTTTGCCTTCAAGAGATCTGTCCCCTTCTTAGCCAGGAAGATGCATTCCTCCCACTTTTTGAACATCTCTAAGAACAATAAGATAAACGTTTTTCCAATGAAGGCATTTGAAGATGTAGTAGCGCAGCTGAGATGAAGTGCCAGGGTGGGCTGGGCAGAGCAGAGGATGGAGTAGGATGAAGGAAATGAAGATTGAGAAGCAGAAGTTCTTGGTTGTTTTCCTACTGAGAAGAGTTCCATAGCTCCATCTTGAGCAGTAACAAATACTCAAGAGAGCAAAGGCCCTGCAGTCAGAAAAACTGCACAGCTTGAGCAGTAACAAATACTCAAGAGGGCACAGGTCCTAGAGTTTCCTTTCTGCCATTCAATCCCAAGGTGTACTTGCACAAGTTACTTTAACTCTTTAAGTTTTAGTCCTCACACAGACAAATGGAAATATTAATTACAGCTGTATTCTCAAGATAAAAAATACTTGTGAGAATAAAAATGCTTCTAACCTCCAAAACATGTGAAAAAGTGTGAGCTACTGAACTCTACTACTGCACAGGAATGAAGCCCAATTAATGTCATACCATCCTCCATTATACCATCCTCAAATTCTTATTATTGAGGCTATATACTAAGGAATTCAACGTGGGACATATGATGTTATTCAGAATGTGAGTAGTTGCATCCAGCAAGGGCTTTAGGGTTGACCTCAGGTAAGTGAGGACCACTTACACATAGAGGAGTAGAATGTCAGGGAAGTGGGAAGTGTGAGTGAAGAAAACACAGCATTAGCTCACAGTAGAGAATATTTGCAAGATGGAGCAAGTGGATGATGGGTCTCTAAAAGAGAATGAGAAGAAAACAGCCTCGTGACATGAGGTCCACATTGATGAACTCCACCATCTTTAAGGCTGGGGTATCTTCACAAGCCAGTTTCCGCATAGTGGGATTTCACACAAGTAGTACTCCACTTCAATGAGGCCACAGATGGGCAATGGAAAGGTGACAGTGGTGAGAAAGATGCCATGAATGAAACTAAATATGATCTCCCTTGTCTAATATGGTGCTCATTCTGTGGTTCTTGATAATGATGTAGTGTAGAGAGTATCATGTGGTAACAAAGCACTTGTAGCCCATCTATGGGTATAGAAAACACTCAATACAATCCAGGAAATGGTGGAAAAAGAGCTTTGACACTCAGCCTGGATAAAAAACAGTGTGTCACCTTCCAATCCTACAGAAAGGAAAAACATGTCAAAATGAAATGAGTAGCACAAGAAGAAGGATGTGGTGTAGGGTGAAGCTGAGTGAGGAGATAATAGCTGGTAGGATGAGAAGCACCCTCCCAAAGGACAAATGCAGACCAAAAGCAAAACAAAGAACCTCATCTCCAGGCTGTGTGTAGGGTGCCCCGAAAAATAAATTGAGTCACCACCAAGAGATTGCTCATAGCTTTGAGACATTACAAACTTGAAACCCAAGAGATTCAAGACACAAGAGTCTTAACCCCAAAGTCACATTACCAAGGTTTTTTCTGAAGACTCAATGGGCTGTGTTTTAAAAAGTGATAACCTAACTTTTCAAGAGCAAAAGTCAGATCCTTATCAAAACACTAGTAGTAAAAAGTTTCTATTTCAGAATCTACCAATTACTTAACTGAAGAAAGAAATGTTTTCTAAAGTCTTCTGTGGAAAGATCAATGTTTAAAGACATTCAAAGTCTTCTGAAGTTAGACCACTTTTATTTTGGATGTATTCTCTTTGAGCATATTTGTGTTTTAAACACAAACTAACACATTTAATAAGTAGGCAAGACAGATGCTATTAATCCTGAGAAGTAGGGTATCAAGAGCGACCATTTTCTTTTCCATCACATCTTTTATTTGTGAAGTCTTTGAAGTTACCCAAAGTTCTTGAATCACGATTTTCTGTCCTGTGGCTGCATGAATGGACTGCTTCCTGGAATGAAGCTGGGAAGGCTTGTGATTGAGAAATGGTGTAGAGATGGCCACTCACTTACACTGAACATTTCACATTATTTTGTTCATCAACAGACATAGTCGTACTCTTAATTTTTTGATTAACTATTTTTTTTCTAAGTTCAGATTAATATGGGAGCACACTTAGGTTATATGGTTCGCATAAGTAAGGTTAAAGTCTGAGTTGCAAATGTGTCCTTCAAACAGGGGTGCAATGCACATGGTGAGTGGGAATTTACCAGACTTCTTCCTTGAATCCCATTGAGTTTTTCTCTCTTAGGAGCATGTATTAATCTAATGATGCCACTTTAGGACTAAGTACATGTGATGTTTGTTGTTGATTCTTGTGACACTTCACTAAGTAGCCTGGCTTCCAATTACATCCATGTGTTGCAAAAGATACAAAATATCCATCTTTTGTTAGTGTAGAATAGCATTCCATGATACATATAAATATTCCAGAATTTATTATTCCATGTGTTGAAGGTCACTTGGGTTATTTCCACATCTTTCTGATTGTGTATTGTGCTGCTATAAGCGTTCAAAGGCTGGTATCTTAATAAAATGTGCCTTTATTATCTTGGGTAAATTTCTAGTAATGGGATCTATGTAAAATAGTAGGCCCATACTTAGCTCTTTTAGGCCTCTTCATACTACTTTCCATAAGGGCTATAGTAGTTGCAGTTCTACCAAGAGTGCATGAGTATTGCTTTCTTTCTTCACCCATGCCAGCATCTGCTGCTTTGAGACCTTATGATTGGGGTATTCTCACTGGGGACAGGTGCAATCTGAAATCTTAATGGTTTTGATTTCTATTTCTCTGATAATTAGTGGCAAAGAGCATGTATTCACAATTAGTTTTTCCATTAATCTGTTTTAGTGAGACAAGTTTCTATTCTTCTTTCTTGCTCAGTTATTAATAAGATTCTTTGATCTTACTGATTTTCTTGACTTGCTTATAGATTCTGGTTATTAGTCCTTTGGTGATGTCTAGTATCTTTTTCTGGAATAGCCATTAGAGTTAATCTCATATTATTGTTGATGTCCTGAATATCATCAAAATGTTTTCCTTTCAATGTTTCCATTACCTTCACATAAAGGAATATGTCATAATAGACAGATGAGATGAGTAGGATGATGAATATCAGGAGGAAGAGGGGGAGGAAGAGGAAGAAGAGGAAGAGGAGGAAGAGCAGGAGGAGGAGGAGGAGGTGGAGGCCAAACCAAGAGTGAAAATGATGTTGCTCACTATTAACTCCCTCACAGACAGTGCTATGTGATCTGGTGCCTTGTCATGATGGAAGAGCTATGACTTTTTGGCTACAAATTCAGACCTTTCCTGATAAATTTTTTATCTAGCTTTTATAATCCTTCCCAAAACTCAACTTGGTAAACCATTTGTTAATTTTTTTACAAATTCATACTGAATAATTACTCTGAAATCAAAAACTTTAGCAACATCATTTTCACTCTTGGTTTGGACTCCTCCTTATCCTCCTCCTCTTCCTCTTCCGCCTCCTCTTTTTCCTCCTATGCCTCCTCCTCCTCCTCTTCCTCCTTCTCTTCTTCCTCCTCTTCTTCCTTCTCTTCTTTCTCTTCTTCCTCCTCCTAATCTACCTCCTCCAATTCCACTCCTGCTCTTCTTTCTTCCACTCTTTCCTGCTCATTTCAGCTCCTCCTCCTCCTCACGTTCATCCTCCTTCTCCTCCTCTGCGTCCTCCTCTTCTTGTGGAGAATTGCCTCTCTTCCATTGTGCACTTTGATGCTTAGTTTCAGGCTTGTATTGGTATTTCATTGTTTTTCCAGCAGTGATAAAACAACTCCAAACCTGGTTTGTTTGCAAATATGGTTTTCAGAACAATTATAATATGAAATTTTGTCCAATTTTACTTTTGCTGCTTTAAAGTCACTGGTATCTGCAATGAGAACTACAATGCCCAGATTCTTAGGATTTTCAATAGTTTAAAATAATATTGTTTTTCAACCTTTTACTCAGTGAAGGAGCAGAAAGTAGAGGAAGAAGAAAATAAGGAGGAGGATGAGTAGGAAGATGAGGAGGAAGAGCAAGAGGCAGAGGAGGAGGAAAAGGAAGAGGAGGAATAAGAGGAGGGAGAGGAGGAGGAGGGAGAGGAGGAATAAGAGGAGGGAGAGGAGGAGGAGGAGGGAGAGGAGGAGGAGGAAGAGGAGGAGAAGGAGGAGTCCAAACCAAGAATGAAAATGATATTGCTAATGTTTTTGATCTCAGATTGATTATTCAGTATGAATTACTAAAAAATTAACAAATGGTTTACCAAGTTGATTATTGGGGAGGATTAAAAAGGGTAGATAAAAGAGTGCAATGAAAAAGGTCTGAATTTTTAGCCAAAAAGTCATGGCTCTTCCATCATGACAAAGCACCAGTTCACACAGCACCGTCTGTGAGGGAGTTAAGAGCAAGCAACATCATTTTCACACTTGGTTTGGATGCCTCCCCCTCTTTCTCTTCTTCCTCCTCTTCCTCTTCTTCCTCCTGTTCCTCACCATCTTTTTCCTCCTCCTCCAACTTTTCCTCTTCTTCCTCTTCCTCCTCATTTTGATGAATTGCCTGACTTTGTGTACTTTCATGCTTAGTTTCAAGCTTTTCCAACCTTTAATCCTCTGCCTTGATTTCTTCATGGAAGTTAGATGCATTTTTTCAAGATAGGAGCTATTCAGCTTCACTTTTTGTTTGCATGGCAGGAGAAGATTTGATTCTGCCATCAAATACAAAAGGTAGTTTGCAGGTTAAAGAATATACATTGTCAGAAATTTGTTGAAGTGCATTAAAGATAGGAACTCTTCATCTGGCCTACAAAGTTTCTGCTGGGAAATCAGCGCCCAAGTAGCTAGGACTGCAGGTGAGCCACAGCTGTTAATGTGATAGAATTAGCTTTGTACATCAGGTGGAGATAATACATGACAGCTTATAGAATTTTCTATTTTTTATTTTTTAACATATGCTGCAGCTATGGATAAGTGCCAGTCAGAAACTTGGCAGGATTCTGTGGTGGGATATCTCTGCACATTGTTACATCCATTGGCTTTTCTTTAGGAGGCTGGTCCACCTGAACTAAAAGTTGTACAGAAGGCTCTGAAGCTCATTTAGAATTCAAGGGCATCAAGGCCAGAGTCCAGAGACATTATCAGCGAGTCGATGCTTTTCTTCATTTGGACCATTTTCTTTGATTCATCACAGTGTGGGCCAGCAGAACAGTTGCTTTTTTCTTCAAGCTCTCATATGAGGAAGCATTGCTCTCTGGATAGCTAGATGTATCTGTCAAAAAATCAAATAGGATTAACACTCGTACTTGGCACAAATAAACCCATATTTCCTTAGAAATGAACTATAATACTAAGTTTTATTCTCTTTTTAGGTAATGTATTTCAATTCATACTGCCAATAAAGAAACAATTACAGTATTACCCCAGGTGTTAAAATGGGAAATGCCTGTTGAGGTGTACTAGATTTATCTTAGGTCCTGATCAATGGTCTTTCTCTATGCAAAATTTTCCCAAAATAACAAACATATCCTTAGACTAAGTGGTAATAACAAAATAAAAGTGAAAAAAATAATTCTATATACCTAGTTCTGCATAAGAGTGTACTTTCTAACATGGGTTGCTGGATGTTAAACATAGTTTACTCTTGGGAAATCCATTGACTAAATCTATCAGTTTCTTTTGCTCAAGTTTCTATAATATCCATTACCTCATTTCATATTTACAGTAATCATAAAGAAAATTTCACATTTTTCAGATGAAGATATTGATGTTCAGTGACATAGAATAATTGGCCAAAGATAACATAACTAGTAGCTAGCAATATAGGAATTCATAACCTGGAGGTTTCTTTTGTTTTTGATTTTAACATCTGCCTATCTGCTAATAATGCAAGTTGTTGTCAAATGATCTCATAGCACAGTGAAATTCTGAGAAGTGTCTCAAGAAGCAGGAAGAGGAAAAAAAGGAAAATAAGAACATCAGTCCTGCCTCTACTACCTATGAGCTTTGTATTCCAGTTTCAACAATATATACTACATATTGTAGAATTCCTTAGCTGGGCATTGTGATGGGCACCTATAGTCCAAGCTACTTGGGAGGCTGAGACAAGAGAATCGCCCAAGCCCAGGAGTGGGAGATTGCTATAAGCTGTGACGCCACAGAACTCTACTGAATGTGATAAATTGAGAGACTGTCTCAAAAACAAAAATTTATTATAAAGTTTCATTTTTGAAAAAAAAAAGTTTCAAACCATATTACCGTAGCATGCTGCCTCTGATAACTTATGAAAGCTAGGACCTTATCACACACCTTATTAAATGCTACCATCCCATTAAATACCCTGACCTGTTAGCAGGCCTTCTAAGAAATGATGGGAAACACTGGGCTCTATTGAGCCACATACGAGGCTTGCTTTCCTTCAGCTTCCACAGCTTTGAAGAAAACAACTGTGCCAGCATCTTCAGAGACATGCGTCAATTTTTCACAAAAAGCAACCCAATTATCGACAGTACCTGAGGCTTTTTCTTCAGTATTTTATATTCCGGATGACTCTCTGAACAGGGCAGTGACGTGTCCTCCAAAGATCTTGCGGCAATTTTTTATCACAAATTCCACAAGCTGATTAACGTATAAAAAGAAGCATTTATTTTCATATAACATGTTGATTAATTGCATTTTATATAGTAAACTGAAATTTAAGAAAGTGTATTCTATTTAACTTATATAAGACATTGTCTTTCACAATAAATACCTTCCATTTCCTTTACTAATGGTGATTCAGTTCCCCAGCAAGTATAATACAAAAACTTCATTACCTTTTCTGCAGAGGCCATTTCTTCTCTGCCGCACCCCCGGCATCTAGCCGGGGTGAAGTGGCGCTGTCCGCATTATAAAATGCGTGAGTAGGTGGTATGTGCTCCCCGGAGCGAAACCCCCAGCCCCCCTGGTTTGCGACAGCAGCGCATAAGTTGCCTAGCATGCCTTTGTTTGAACGTAATGACTCACGAGGTGCGGCATAAAAGCCTAAAAAACCTTTGCTCTGAAACCTGTCTGTTCAGTTGGATGCCTGATTATTGCCTGATTGTCTTGAGAAACTAAGAATAAACACAGTGACTTACTGATCCACAATTAAACACAGCAAGTATGGCTGTGCCGGACTCAGTGGCTCCAAGAGAGCCTGCACAACAGCACGTCCCTACCATAAATGTCAGTGACTTGAGACAATGCAGGCACGGCAAACAAGATGTTTCAACATGACATGCACTATCACCGCCTGCAGTAAAACTTTACTTAGAAAAACATCTTACTTCACTAATTTTCATATGTAACACAAATCAATAAAGTAGTTTAATGTTTAACAAGCAATTAACTATGAATCAAAATATAGTTACTAATTAGAGTAAAAATATATAGAAGTAGTCAAGCATTATACATAAAAGAATATGTTCAGCTGTTCTTAAAAGAGATCATAAGAAACTGAGACCAATTACAGAACTAAGAGAAGTCACAAATCTTGACATTCCTAGATAAGGGGAAGCAACCAGGTGTTACTAATGAAACCACTTCCCTAGAACAAAAACCTTGAAAAAATAAACCACCTCCCTCCAAAAAGAAAAACCTTGAAAACATATAGTGCATGATAAACCACATATGGAGACACAAAGATAATTGGAGACACAAAGATAATTTACAAGCATAAGCAAAATAATGATTACATTGTTTTAACCCTGGAAAGAAAATGTATAAATACCAGACTTAAAAATCAATAAAGTGCAGCTGCTTTGTGTGGCAGTCTGTCAATTCATCCTGCGTCGACCTTTCAATCAACCTGTGCCGTTCGCCCTGAGCACCCTCAGACTGAGGCCCATCGACTGGCGGTCCGCGACACTTCTCTGCATGCAGAAGGATGCCAAATAATACTTGAAGCCATACACACCCCTAAGTGTAAAGCATCCATTTCATTTGCCGCGGAGATTCAACGATATTACTTAAGACCAGGAACATGTACCGTGAGAGCACAACGTTTGCTCTTGGTAGCTGGTCTAATAGCCTAAATACAGAAAAATGCACTTGGTAAGCAAGGCAATTTATTTCAATCTTGTAAAGGCAGGCAACACTAACTTTGCATGAGGTACAAGGCAAATAGGAACCCAGCTCAGATACCCAAGTTTCAGTTAATGTGGAACCCAAAATGTGAGAACTGCAGGGAGACATTGAGAAAAGAAAAACTGGAGATTTGCAGAGCGGTGGGAGAGGAAGGGGGACATATTCATACACTGTCCTAACAACACCATGAAAACTTAGTAGAATTCAGATAAGTATCATTTAAAAACGAATACCCTTCATGAAATACTTCCCTGAAATTAGCACAATATATTGAAGCTTAGGTAAATCTTTTAACGTTTAGATTACTCTCAACACAACCCACCAAAACCTTTCTGATGAAATTAAACAGTAATTAAATTTAAATTGCTCCTTTATTTTTAACTGGAAACACAAAAATGCTGTCTCTAGGTGAAGACCCAAATCCCAGCTGTAAAGACCACCCGGTCCATTGTGAAAGTTTATTGTCTGCTCCACCATCTTCTGTGATTGATTTTGTTCCAAAATTGCCTCATTCTTTTTTTATTTTTTTATTTTTTTGAGACAGAGCCTCACTATGTCACCCTGGGTAGAGTGCTGTGGCATCAGTTGTCAGTTTTCACAGCAACTCAAACTCTTGGGCTCAAGCTATTCTCTTGCCCCAGCCCTTCAAGCAGCTGGGACTACAGGCACCTGCCTCAATGCCCAGCCATTTTTTTTTTTTTTTTTTGCAAGTGTTTCGCCATTTAGCTGGCCCAAGCCGTGTTCAAACCTGGATCTTTCAGGGCATGTGTCTGATGCCATAACCATTATGCAACAGGGTGCCCAGCCAATTCTTACCTCCTTTCTATCACTTTTTATATATGTGTCAAGTTTTCATTACTTTCTTTTCTACTATTCTCATTGGGTAATTGGTAAGAGATTCTTTTTTTCTTTTCTTTTTCTCTCTTAACAACTTCTTTTATTAAATCATAACTGGGTACATTAATGTATTTATGGGGACAATGTGCTGATTTTATGTACAATTTGGAATGCTTACACTGGTTAACATAACCTTCACCTCACTTACTTAATGATAGTATTAAGACATTTATACTCTATCTTAATTGATTTGACATGTACCCTTGCAATATACACCCTAGGTGAAGTTCCACCAATTACCCACCCTCCACACGTCCTCTTCCCTTCCTTCTCCTCACTCTCCTCTTCCCTCTTTCATTCTGGACTACAGTTGTGTTTTACCTGATTATTTACCCAAATGTTGTATTACTCCTATTCAGAAAACATGGACAAGCTGATATTCATGATTGTTGCTTTTTTATAAAAGAAACTGCAACCTGAGGGAAACAAGCTGGTCTGACTCCTGTTGTACAAATCACAGAAAAGACTTTCTTCAACATAATAGTCTGAGTAGAAGTATAATTCCTCTGAGGAGGAATTATGCAGGACTTTCAAATGGACCAAAAGATTACTGGGTGTATTCCATATAAAATAAGGCATCTAGTAAACACTTTGGGGATACTATGGGATCCTTAAGCCTTTTCACAACCAGGACTGTTTACATCTCTGTCAGTTGTAGATAACTGATAGCAGTGTACATAAAACATGGCAAAAGAATTGAAAAATCTGGTAGAGTCAACTGATTTCTCTGCACCCTTGCTCTGGTAGAAAGGGGGAGATTTACAAATTTTTGTAAATTTATTTCAGAATTTCTGGCTCAATTTGGTTCAAATACATAAGGTTTCATAATGTGCAATCTATAAAGATGGCTACACAATCATACTTATTTCCTTATTAATTATTAATTTAACTAAAAGCATCAATATGCATTTATTTCATATTTTCACAAAAGACATAATATTTTATTTCACTTTATTTTATTTGTTTATTTATTTATTTATTTAGAGACAGAGTCTTACTTTGTCACCCTTAGTAGAGTGCTGTGGCATCACAGCTCACAGCAACTGCAAAGTCTTGATCTTAAGCAATTCTCTTGCCTCAGGCTCCCATGAAGCTCCCCAGGCACTCAACACAATGCTGGGCTATTTTTGTTGTTGTCGTTGTTGTTGTTGTTGTTATTTGGGACAGGCCAGGTTTGAACTTGCCAGTCCTGGTGTATGTGGCCATCATTCTGGCCTCTGAGCTATACATAGCCTTTAAAAAAAATATTTATCTTTTAATGGTACATAAGATATATACATATATGGATGATATGTGTATTATAAAGATAGATAAATAAT
This sequence comes from Nycticebus coucang, assembly GCF_027406575.1. Classification (NCBI taxonomy): domain Eukaryota; kingdom Metazoa; phylum Chordata; class Mammalia; order Primates; family Lorisidae; genus Nycticebus; species Nycticebus coucang. The sequence continues at coordinate 4,223,491 of NC_069800.1, read as the reverse complement.
ATTTGGAACAATGACCAAAAAAATATGTAGAATTCGATGCTATCTAAATGGCTTACACCAAACTCTAATGGAAGTGGAGGTATGATTATGCCACATGGCTTAGTTTCTGGTTTCTTCATTATCTGTACTATGTTCCAACAATTCAAAATAGTATGCATATAATTCATATTTAAAATATGTTCAATGAAAAATATCTATACTAAACAATAACATGCATGTAAATGATAATGGGTCTCCCAAGTTTTCACAGAACTCACACTCTTTAGTCAGAGTAAATAAACATTTCTTTTCTATTCTCTTATGTAGGATATATCCAAGAAAGGACTATTGAATTTTTCCCATAATTTCCCTTGGCATGAGAAGCAACAATTCACTTTTTGTGATCATATTGTCACTGTGCAACTCTCTTTTTAACTGACACGTCTCAAAAAGCTGAGCTGAGTGATTCTCTGCTTTGTGTCCACAAAATGCCTAAATATCTCTTTTATAGGACAGATTATACTGCACTGTTACAGTAATTTCTTGGTTTATCTATCTTTCCCAAACTGAATTTCTTGAGAAGAGGAAATAAGTCATTTCCTCTGTATGACTTCAGTTCATGAATTTATAAAGAGTTGTTTAATTACTTTGATATTTATCAAAATTAAGATCATAAATTGTAGCCTGTTTTATCCTTCATTAATTCACTTCCAAAACCACAGTTGACTCCCCTTTCTGACTCTTCCATGCAAGTTTCAATTTGCAAGTCTTATTGGTGTTTCTGGCAGCGTTCCATTTGATTCTGTCTGTAGAGATTTTACATTTCTTGATTTTTGTGTCTCTCAACACTTTCATAGTGACCCACATAACAGCTAGTGAATTAATGAATAATAGATCTCATCAAGTCAGGTACACAGAAGGGGCACAATGTTCAAGCATTCCATGCTCATAGGATTAGTGAGAAAACAATGACAGTGACGAGCTAATAGAAGCCAACTTTTAACCTGGTGCCCATGATATAACTTTGAGTTTTAGTAGACAAATTAGAAAATGTAAGTTATGAAATTAATTTTTGAAACATAAATGTTAAAATAATTACCTTTTAATTTTTTCTATTTTCTGTCTATCACTTCTTTTTTCCATTACCGACAGCCACTCATGGTAGAGCCTTGATGAAAAAATGCTTTCCGGAATGTTTTTTAAAAAATCCTTACACAGAGGAAAAGCAAATGTATTAAGGCATTATTCACATGTCAAGTATGTGCTAGAGAAGCCAGAAAGAATATAACTTGTTTCAAAGTTTAGTGAAGTCCTCCCTTCCATGAACTACATAGAATTCTGTGCCAATTCACCACTGACTTTTCAACAGAAATGAATGCTTTGATTTTTTTTTCCCCAACTAAACCCATAGGAATAACTAAAGTCAGAATAATTGTGGGAAAGCTAAAGGACTCTCTATTTGGGTGGAACCTCCTGTGTGTACACATTTTAGCAGACTCGTACAACATCCTATGTTCTGGTGTTAAGGTGGTCTTCATGCCATGAGTATATGATATGGGAATGTTAAAAGAGCAAGTCTGACTCCACATTACTGTTTACTCTTTTTCGGTTATGTTCCATTAACTTCAAAACTGGTTCCTCTTCTTTGCCCTCTCATTGTATAACTATGAATGCACTCCTCTAAATTACTGACTACATTGGTGATTATATCCTTGGTGATTCTCCCTTTTTATGATCATGTTGTTTCTGACCCTCACTTGCGAGTCCCCTTCCCTACATTACCTTAGGAGATTGTAGATTGTATTTTTTTGTGAAAATGAATTACTAAGTGCTCTCGTGATCATAGCCTAATAAGCTGACTAAACCACCTCACTTTCTGTTGCTTTCACTTCTGGAATTATGCATGCTTGACCCCTGGAAAAGTTTTGCCTTATAAAATTCAGAGCCTCAGGCAATTCAGGGTTGCACTCAGAAACTCCATTTTGGGATGCTGCAGCATTTGCCAGCTGGCTCTTCAATAAAAGGACTCCTCTTTAATTTGACTTGTCTGGTGGTGTGGTCTTTGGGGGGACTCCTGGTCATAACATTATAGAGATTCCAGGGAGGTCCTCCAGACACTGACGATACTCAGGCAGCCCACAGGGCTGGCTGTAGTCCTCTCTGAGATTAGAAGCCCCCTGGAAAGTTTCCAGGGACCACACAGTACCCAGTGCCCTCAGGAGAAAAGCTGACAATCACGCATAAATTTCCCTGTGAGTCCACCCCTGGAGATAAGAAATTTAAACATCTATATTTGGCTAGTGTTTGCAAACATTGAGTGTAACTACTTGTTGTGCACATTTCTTGTTGTGCTTATTTGTTGTTGTAGACCATTGTGAAAATATGTAACTGTTTGTTGTATTTGTTTGTTGTGAGTTATGTGGGGCCTCTAGGGACCTCCAAGGGAAGGCCAAAGGGGATGGAGCTGTGGAGAGGAACCCCAGGTTGCTGGGCTATTGGCGTGTCAGAGACTGTCAGAAGCATATGTCAGTAGAGCAACCCACCCCAGAAAATGCTGGAAGAAAAACCAATGGTGAGGTTTAGCCCTGCCAGAGACAGCAAGATGTTTCTGCTGCTGAGACATCGGTGCTGTGGCCTCAGGCCATGGGGAAATTGGGGTTCAGAGGGCAGGTGACAAGGGACTTTGATTTCTATTCTCAAGTATGATGCCTGAGGTAGGTCCTGTAAACCTGTGAGACAGGAACCTCATACTCCTGGGCTTTGGGCCAGTCAGAAGCAGGAACCCCAGGTTACTGAGCTATTGGCCCTCTGGGGGCTCCCAGAGAACACTAGGATGCTGATGGGGACCCCTAACCACAGATACACAAAATTAGATATTTTAGTTCATTCATGTTCCATTTGTGTCTTATGCATTTAGTTAATATATTTTAGTTTATACTTTTGCTCTTTTACAATATAGTGTTTTCATCATCAAAACCAGACTCATCCCTAAGCTGTCTTTTCAAACATTTGAAGGATATTTTTCCACAGAGTTCTCAAAGGAACACCAGGAGAGCAAAAACAGATCACTCTTTCAGAGAGCTCTGGGACAATTTCAAGAAAACCAATATTTGTCTTATACAGATCCCCGAAAGTGACAAAGTGGCTTCAAACCACAGAGTCCCTTCTCCATGAGATTATGAAGGAGAAATTTCCAGACATGAAAAGGGATTCTGAAATTCATATAGCAGACAGTTTCAGAACTCCAGCACAACTCAACCCAATTAAGAAATCCCCCAGACACATCATAATCAATTTCACTAAAGTTAATATGAAGGAGAAAATTCTGAAGGCAGCCAGATGAAAGAAAACCATCACCTACAAGGGCAAGAATATTAGAATAACTGCAGATCTCTCTGCTGAAACCTTTCAAGCAAGAAGAAGATGGTCATCCACTTTTAATCTCCTAAAACAAAATAACTTTCAACCTAGGATCCTGTACCCAGCTAAACTGAATTTCATTTATGATGGAGAAATTAAATACTTCAATGACATTCACATGTTGAAGAAATTTGCCATAACTAAACCAGCTCTCCAGGATATTCTCAGACCTATCCTCCATAAAGACCAGCGTAATCCTCCACCACAAAAGTGAACCCACCCAGAAAATTCTGATCAAATTCCAACTTCCACAGTCGCAAAAGGATTAAAAATGTCCACTGGATTCTTGAAAGGCTTATCAATATTCTCAATTACTTCAGGCAAATGGGAAGCAGAAAAAAGCATGCGTTGCTATCCTATTCGCAGACACAATAGACTTTAAACCAACTGAAATAAGGAAGGATAAGGATGGACACTCATATTTGTTAAAGTTAGTACTCCATATGATGAGATCTCAATTATTAGTATTTATGCACCCAACACAAATGCACCCCAATTTATAAGAGAAACTCTAACAGACTTGAGCAACTTGATTTCCTTCTACTTGCATAGCAGTTGGAGATTTTAACATCCCTTTAGCAGTAATGGATAGATCCTCCGAAAAGAAGCTAAGCAAAGAAATCTTAGATTTAAACTTAACCATTCAACATCTGGACTTAACAGACATCTACAGAACATTTCATCCCAATAAACTGAATACTAAGTCTTCGCATCAGCCCACGGAACATACTCCAAAATTGACCACATCCTAGGCCACAAATCTAACCTCAACAACTTTTTAAAAATAGAAATTATTCCTTGCATCTTCTCAGACCATCATGGAATAAAAGTTGAACTCAATAACAACAGGAACCTGCATACCCGTACAAAAACATGGAAACTAAACAACCTTATGCTGACAGACAGATGGGTTATAGATGAGATTAAGAAGGAAATCACCAAATTTTTGGAACAAACAACAAACAAGACACGAATTATAAGAACTTCTGGGATACTGCAAAGGCAGTCCTAAGAGGGAAATTTACAGCACTGAAAGCGAAGTTAATAACTTAATGGGACATCTCAAACAAGTGGAGAAGGAAGAACACTCCAACCCCAAACCCAGCAGAAGAAAAGAAATAACCAAAATCAGAGCAGATATAACAAAATTGAAAACAAAAGAATTGCACAACACATCGATAAATCCAAAAGTTGTTGTTTTTTTTTAAAAGATCAATAAAATAGATAAACCATTGGGCAACCTAATGAGGAAAAAAAGAGTCAAATCTCTAATTTCATCAAACAGAAATGGTAACGATGAAATAACAACAGACCCCTCAGAAATTCAAAAAATCCTTAATGAATACTACAAGAAACTCTACTCTCAGAAATATGAAAATCTGAAAGAAATCGACCAATACCTGGAAATACGCCACCTACCAAGACTTAGCCAGAAGCAAGTGGAAATGTTGAACAGGCCTATATCAAGTTCTGAAATAGCATCAACTATACAAAATCTCCCTAAAAAGAAAATCCAGGACCAGATGGCTTTATGCCAGAATTCTACCAAACTTTTAAAGTAGAACTAGTACCTATATTACTAAACCTCTTCCAAAATATAGAAAAAGAAGGAATATTACCCAACACATTCTACGAAGCAAAAATCACCTTGATCCCCAAACCAGAGAAAGAGTCAACAAGAAAAGAAAACTATAGACCAATATCACTAATGGATATTGATGCTAAAATACTCAACAAGATCCTAACAAACAGAATCCAACAACACATCAAAAAAATTATACACCATGACCAAGTGTGATTTATCCCAGGGTCTCAAGGCTGGTTAAATATACGTAAATCCATAAATGCAATTCAGCACATAAACAAACTAAAAAATAAGGACCATATGATTCTTTCAATTGATGCAGAAAAAGCTTTTGATAATATCCAGCATCCTTCATGATCAGAACACTTAAGAAAATTGGTAAAGAAGGGACATTTCTTAAACTAATAGAGGCCATCTACAGCAAACCCACAGCCAATATCGTATTGAATGGAGTTAAATTGAAATCATTTCCAATAACATCAGGAACCAGGCAAGGCTGCCCATTGTCTCCATTGCTCTTTAACATTGTAATGGAAGTTTTAGCCATTGCAATTAGGGAAGAAAAGTTGATCAAGGGTATCCACACAGGGTCAGAAGAAATCAAACTTTCACTCTCCGCAGATGATATGATCGTATATCTGGAAAACACTAGGGATTCTACTACAAAACTTTAAGAAGTGATCAAGGAATACAGCAATGTATCAGGCTACCAAATCAACACCCATAAATCAGTAGTCTTTATATATACCAACAATAACCGAGCCGAAAAAACAGTCAAGGACTCTATTCCTTTCACAGTAGTGCCAAAGAAGATGAAATATTTGGGAGTATACCTAAGAAAGGACGTGAAAAATCTCTACAAAGATAACTATGAAACTTTAAGAAAATAAATAGCTGAAGATGTTAACAAATGGAAAAAACATACCATGCTCATGGCTGGGAATAATCAACATTGTTAAAATGTCTATACTACCCAAAGCAATATATAATTTTAATGAAATTCCTATTAAAACTCCATTATCATACTTTAAAGATCTTGAAAAAATAATACTTCATTTTATATGGAATCAGAAAAAACCTCGAGTGGCCAAAACATTGCTCAGCAATAAAAACAAAGCAGGAGGAATCATGCTACCAGACCTGAGACTGTACTATACATTGATAGTGGTCAAAACAGCATGGTACTGGCACAAAAACAGAGAAGTAGATGTCTGGAACAGAATAGAGAACCAAGAGATGAATCCAGCTACTTACCGTTATTTGATCTTAGACAAGCCAATTAACAATATTCAGTGGGGAAATGACTTCCTATTTAACAAATGGTGCTGGGTGAATTGGCTGGCGATCTGTAGAAGTTTGAAACTGAACCCACTCCTTTCACCATTAACTAAGAAGACTCTCATTGGATAAAAGATTTAAACTTAAGACATGAAACTATAAAAATACTTGAAGAAAGGGCAGGGGAAACTCTTGAAGGAATCAGCCTGGGTGAATATTTTATGAGGAGGACTCCCCAGACAATTGAAGTAGTATCAAAAATATACTACTGGGACCTGATCAAACTAAAAAGCTTCTGCACAGCCAAGAACATAGTAAGTAAAGCAAGCAGACAGCCCTCAAAATGGGAGAAAATATTTGCAGGTTATACCTCCAATAAAGGTCTAATAACCAGGGAACACAGAGAACTCAAACATATTAGCAAGAAAAGAACATGTGATCCCATCTCAGGGTGGGCAAGGGACTTGAAGAGAAACTTCTCTAAAGAAGACAGATGCACAATCTACAAACACATGAAAAAAAGCTCATCATCCTGAATCATCAGAGAAATGCAAATGAAAACTACTTTGAGATATCACCTAACCCCAGTAAGAGTAGTCCACATAACAAAATCCCCAAACCAGAGATGTTGGCATGGATGTGGAGAAAAGGGCACACTTCTACACTGCTGGTGGGAATGCACACTAATGTGTTCCTTCTGGAGGGATGTTTGGAGAATACTTAGAGACCTAAAAATAGACCAGCCATTCGATCCTATAATTCCTTTATTAGGTTTATACCCAGAAGACCAAAAATCAGAACATGACAAAGACATCTGTACCAGAATGTTTATTGCAGCCCAATTCATAATTGCTAAGTCATGGAAGAAGCCCAAGTGCCCATCGACCCACAAATAGACTAGCAAATTGTGGTACATGTATACCATGAAATATTTTGCAGCCTTAAAGAAAGATGGAGACTTTACCTCTTTCATGTTACATGGATGGAGCTGGAACATATTTTTTTAGCAAAGAATCTCAGAATGGAAGAAAAAGTATCCAATATACTCAGCCCTACTATGAAGCTAATTTATAGGTTTCACATGAAGGCTATAACCCAACTATAGCACAAGAATATGGGGAAAGGGCCAAGGAAAAGGAAGGAAGGGGGAAGGTTAGGGTGGATGGAGGGTAATGGGTGGGGCCACACCTATGTGCATCTTAGAATGGGTACAGGCGAAACTTACTAAATACAGAATATAAATGTTTACATACAATAAGAAAATGCCATGAAGGCTACATTGAACAGTTTGATGAGAATATTTCAGATTGTATATGAAACCAGCACATTGTACCCCTTGATTGCACTAATATACACAGCTATGATTTAACAATAAATATATATAGTAATTGATAGAGTCAAATGTAGGGACCTACCCAAATAGAATCAACCCTCACCCTTTACTACTGTTGTCCCACTTAGGAAAGGTGAGAATATGCCAATACCCCACCCTTCCAACCTTTAAAACCCCCATTCATCTTAACCCACGTGCTGACTTCTTTCTCCAACTCAACTTGCCTCACCTTGGTAGCACTAAAGGCCGCTGTTGCCCACATAGAACCTGGATCCCATTTTCCTTTTATTTTGCATCTTGGAATAATTTTTATTTTCCATCTTTAACCTTGTAAATTGACTTCATTTACAACTCATATATTGAAACAGCCTCCACTCCACAAAACAGAACGAGCATTCCTACCAGGCAATGGCAGAACAGTGGGTTGCTAAAGTGAAAACAAGGAAATTGAAAAATAGGAAAAACACCAATTACTTTTTTTGTAAGAGTTAAAGGAAAGGGAATTCCTAATTGTCCTCACTCAGGTACACTGGAATCTCCTGTTTTCAGGAAGAACTGGTATGTTTTGGGATCTATCTGCTTCTTTAAAGTTTCAATTTGAATATGCAGCATTTAGCATGAGTGACTCCATTTTGGTTTGGTGTGATCTGTTGGGTTCTACTCTTTAGTCTAAATTTTCTTTTTTGGCTTAATATGAGGGTACAAATATTTAGGCTACATTGTTTTCATTTTTAAGGTAGAGTTCAAATTGCAGTTGAGCTCTTCACCAGGGATGTGCTGAACACCCTCACATTGTGCACAGAAGGTGAGAACTCGCCAATTATCCTTCCCCTCCCCCATTTCCCTCCCTTTCCTCTCCTCTCCCCCACATTAGACTATACTTATGTTTTTGTTTTGTTTTTTTATATTAGTATTAAGTATGTTGGTTACTTGATTTTCCATTCTTGTGATACTTTACTAAGAATGTATTTCAAATCTATCCAGGTAAATACAAAAGGTGTAGTTTTCATCTTTTCTCATGACTGAATATACTCCATGTTATACATAAGTTATTTGATTTAGAAATTTGGTATTGTTCTTCCTTGTAATCACTGCTGCTATTTTTTGATTTGTTTTGTTAAAATATAGCAACCAAATGTAAGATATTTTTATCACGGGTTTACTCAAGAGCAGTTTACATATTGTCTTTCTAGGATTTCAAGCTACCTCATTGCTTTCCCGCAGCCTGTCCCCATGGCAATAGTACCAAGTGCCATTTTAACAGGATTTACTTAGTAACTTTCAGTATCAATATAATTTTTGCATTGTTTTTCTTCTTGTTTATGCCAAATTCATTATAGGAGACCAGCATTATCCTCCTAGTAAAGGGAGACAAAGATACCCCAGGAACAGTAAACTACAGGTCAACATCCCTGATAAACATAGATACAAAAGTCCTCAACAAAGACTAACAAACCAAATTCAATAGTGCATTAAAAGAATCAACACCATGATCAAGTAGGATAAATCCCTGGATGCAAGGATGGGTCAGCAAAAGACACTAATACCATATACCACATTAACAGAACAAACACATAGAACATGCTAATCTCAAATGATGCAGAAAAAGCATATGACAAAATTCAGTACCCTTTCATGGTGGAAAAAAAAAAGAAAGAAAGAAACTTTCAACAAACTAGGAATAGAGGGAAAATTACTTGAAATAATATAGGGTGTGTATGAAAAGCCCACAGTTAATATATTCAGTGATGAAAAACTGAAAGCTTTTCTACCAAGATCAGAAACAAGACAAGAATATCCACTATTGCTACCTCTATTCAACATAGCACTGGAAGTCCTTGTCAGAGAAATTAAGCAAGAAAAAGAAATAAAGGCATCAAAAAAGAAGAGGTAAAATTGTCCTTGTTTGCAGAGGATGTGATCTTATATATTAGAAACACTAAAGACTCCACACACACAAAAAAAAAAAAAACTGTTAGAACTATTGAACAAATTCAGTAAAACTGCAGGGTATAAAATCAATACTCGAGACCAGGTGCGGTGGCTCATGCCTCTAATCCCAGCACTCTAGGAGGCTGAGATGGTTGAATTGATTAAGCTTACAAGTTCAAGACCAGCCTGAGCCAGAGCAAGATCCCATGTCTAAAAATAGCCAAACATTGTGACAGGTACCTGAGTCCCAGCTACTTGGGAGGCTGAGGCAAGAGACTCACTTGAGCCCAAGAATCTGAGGTTGCTGTGAGCTATGATGCCATGGCTCTCTACTGAGGGCAACAAAGTGAGACTCAGTAAAAAAAAAAAAAAAAGTACCCCCAAATCAGTCATGGCTGGGTGTAGTGGCTCATATCTATAATCCTAGCACTTTGGGTGGCTAAGGTGCGAGGATCACTTGACCTCAGGAGGTCAAGGCCAGCCTGACCAAGAGTGAGACTCTGTCTCTACTAAAACACATTTTAAAAATTAGCTGGGTACAGTGGCATGTATTTGTAGTTCCAGCTACTTGGGAGGCTGAAGCAGGAGGATCACTTGAGTCCGGGAATTTGAGGTTGCAGTGAGCTATAATGACACCACTGCACTCTAACCTGGGTGACAAAGCAAGACTCTATCTCAAAAAGAAAAAATAAAATTGCATTTCTATACACTAATAACAAACTATCTGAAAAAGAAATGAGGAAAATATCCCATTTACAAAAGCATCAAAAAGAATAAAATACTTAGTCATAAACTTAATTGAGGAAGTGAAAGATCATACACCAAAAACTATAGAAATTGATAAAAGAAATTAAAGAAGACATAAAGAATGGAAAGGCATTTGTGTTTATTGGTAATTGGAAGTCTTAATATTGTCAAAATGTCTATGTTAAGCAAAGTGATCTACAAATTTAATGCAATCTCTATCAGAATCCAAGAGCAGTTGTTTATGGAAATAGAAAAAATAATGCTAATATTCAAATGGAATCATAAAAAGCCAAAAGAGCCAAAGCAATTTTGAAAATAAAAAAAGAAAAACTATAGGCATCATGCTTCCTGATTTCAAAATATATTACAAAGCTACAGTAATTAAGACAGTATGACACCAATGTAAAAACAGACACGTGGACTAATGGTACAAATAGAGCCCAGAAATAAGTCTACACATATGTGGTCAACTTATCTTTGACAAAGATGCCAAGAATACATAGTTGGGTATGTATCGTCTGAAAGTCAGTACTGGGAAAACTGGATATGCACATGGAAAGCAGTAAAATTGAACCCTTATTTTGCACCATACTCAAAAATGAACTCAACGTAGATTAAAGACTTGAATTTATAACCTGAAACTGTAAAACTCCTGCAAGAAAACATATGGCAAAGCTTTGTGACTTCGGTCTTGGCAATGGGTTCATAGATATGATCCTAAAAGAACAGACAAAACAAAAGCAAAATGAGACAGATGGGACCCACATCAAACTAAAACAAAGGAAACAATAGAATGAAAAACCAAATTACAAAGTGGGAGAAAGTATTTGCAAACCATATATTTGATAAAGGTTTTTATTCATATATAAAAAACTCCTATAAATTGATAGGGAAAAAAACACCTTAATAACCCTATTAATAAGTAAATCTAGGACCTGAATAGAATTTCTCCAAAGAAAACATACAAATGGCTAACAGGTGTATGAGATGATGCTCAATGTCACTAATCATCAGGGAAATGCAAAATCAAAACCAATATGAGATATCACCTAATGCCTGTTAGGATGGCTATTATAAAATAAAAAAAAGAAAGAAAGAAAAAAGAAAGGACAAGTCTTGGAAAGGATGTGGAGAAATTGGAACCTTTGTACATTGTTGGTGGAGAGCGAAAATGGTGCAGCAATTATGGGAAATAATATAGTGATTCCTTCAAAAAATAAAAAATAGAACTACTATATGATCTAGCTACTATAATCCCACTACTGGTTATATATCCAAAGAAAACAAAATCAGTATTTCTAAGAGATATCTGCACTACCAATGTGGCATTATTTACAAAAGGCGAGATTATATACATAAACAACCTAAGTGTCTATCAATGGAAGCATGGATGTAAAAAAATATGGTATACTCATACGGTGGAATATTCTTCTGTCTTAAAATGGAAGAAAATTCATACAGGAGTGGTAGCTCACACCTATAATCATAACATTCTGGGAGGCCAAGATGGTGGATTACCTGAGCTCAGGAGTTTGAGACCAGATTGAGCAAAATCAAGACCCCATCTCTACTAAAAATAGAAAAACTAGCCAGGCATTGTGGCAGGCGCCTGTAGTCCCAGCAACTCAGGAGGCTGAGGCAAGAGGATCACTTGACCCCAAAAGTTTGAGGTTGCTGTGAGCTATGGAGCTATCACACTCTACCTAGGGTGACAGAGTTAGATTCTGTCTCAAAAAAAAAAAGAAGAAAACTTTACCAAATGTAACAACATGAATGAACCTTGAGAACATTATGGTAAGTGTATGTAATAAGCCAGTACCAGAAGAACGAATACTTTATGATTCTACATATATGAAGTATCTAAAATAGTCAAAGTCACAGTAGCAAAAAATAGCAAGATGGTTGCTGGGGGAGCGGGAGGGAGGGAATGGGGAGTTGCTAATCAATGAGTATAAAACTCCTTCTCTGTCAGACGAATAAGTTCTAGAGATTTGCTGTACAACATCATGCCTACAGACAACGGTGCTGTACCATACACTTAGAAATGGTTGACAGTGTAGATTGCATGTTAACTGTTCTTTCCACCATGAAAGAAAAAATAAAAATAAAAGTTTGTAAATGATATAGACAGAAAATAGGGTAGAATACATGTTAAAGTCCTTGGAAATAAAATTTACGTACATCTAAATGTTGTAGGATTTTTATTTCAAATTATGTGAAAAAATTCTCAACACTGAATTCTAAGTAGGAAACACTTAGAATAAAACAAAAATAATTAATTCTATATAGGAGCTAAATCTGATAGGACAGCTATTAGCAATATTGGTAAAATTGGATTATGCATTATCCTAAATGTCTTTGTAATGGTTGCTTTTTTTCTCTTAATCACCAGGAAAGGAGGGGTTTTAGACTCTCCACATTTTAACATTTAATAACCATTTTCATTGTTTGTTTTCAGATATTCTGCTTAATTTAAGAATTATTCTAGGGCTGGGTGCAGTGGCTCATGCTTGTGATCTTAGCACTCTGGCCAGCCAAGGTGAATTCAGGACCAGCCTGAACCAGAGCAAGACCTTATCTCTAAAAAACAGCCAGGCATTGTGGTGGGCACCTGTAGTCCCAGCTATTTGTGGGGCTGAGGCAAGAGAATCACTTAAGACCAAGAGTTTGAGGTTGCTGTGAGCTGTGATGCCACAGCACTCTACCAAGGGTGACAAAGTGAGACTCTGTCTCAGAAAAGAAAGATAATTATTCTAAATATTGAGACTAATTAGCAGATCCTAACAATCCTCCCCTCTGCCCTTCGGAATTCTGTCAGGTATGAAGTGAAGGAAGAAAACACTCAGGCCTAATTATGTCTTAAAATAAGCCTGGAGAACTTATTTTTAAATTGAGAGAGTGATGGGCGGCACCTGTGGCTCAAGGAGTAGGGCACCGGTCCCGTATGCCGGAGGTGCGGGTTCAAACCCAGCCCTGGCCAAAAACCAAAAAAAAAAAAAAAAAAAATTAAGAGAGTGAGGGAGAATAGTATTACCTTGTTTCCCCCAAAAATAAGACAGTGTCTTATTTTAAGGTGTGCTCCCAAAGATGTGCTAGGTCTTATTCTCAGGGGACGTCTTATCTTTCCTGTAAGCAGGTCTTATTTTCAGAGGATGTCTTATTTTCGGGGAAATAGGGTATTCAACTAAAAGGTTGAAACCCAAATGTCCAACCACACAGAAACAGATAAAAAAAAGTGCCATCTTCATATTTTTCATAAAAAAAGAATGAAATACTGATACACACTGCAATGTGGATGAACTTTAAAAAGCATTATGTTAAGTGGGAAAAGCCTGACACAAAAGACCATATATTACATAATTCCATTTATATGAAAGTCCAGATTAGACAAAGCTATAGAGATAGAAAGTAGATTAGTAGCTATTTCCGGGTGGGGGTGGATGGGCCATTAGGAGGGAAATAGCTAAAAGGTATGGCATTTCTTTTTGAGGTCGTAAAAATGTTCTAAAATCAATTGTATTTGTTGCACATACCTGTGAATATACTAAAAGCTATTTGATTATATACTATAAATGGATGAATTGTTTGGTATGTGAATTATAGTAGAACTTCTCTACTTTGACTGTGCAAGGGACTGTAACAAACTAGTCAACATACAGAGGTGGTCAACCTAAGGAACCAGCTTTACTGTACTGATAATGTACATGAGGTGCACAGCTAGTCTATAAAAATTAGGTCAATTTAAGGAGGCGGTGAATATAGGGAGGTGGTCAACCACTGGAGGTTCAACTGTGTATCCAAAAAGAGCTGTTAAAAAAAAAATAGGCTCAAAAAAAAAAAATATATATATAGGCTTTTGGAGACCAGAGAGGGGCACTCTATACACTTTCCTGAGATTTCGTGATGTGACCCTGTCCTTATGCCCATGCCTTGCACAGTAGGTGTGAATGAATGTCTGCTGACTTTCAGTAGTTTCAAGTTCTAGTTCAAGGAAATAAGCATCTAGCATTCCTATATTTAAAGAAAAAGCAGGAACATGAGTCCTAACCATGTCTTCCCTATTCAGAGGTCTGTTGCTTAAAAATGTCAAACCTCTGTAGGTTGCTTCTTCACTGGAGAAGATGGAGACAGCTCTGACAGTAAACGGGGCAGGTGCAGAGTCACGCGAACATCTTCTACACTCACAGGCCTTCTCAAAGAAAAAAAAAATGTCCACATCACCCTAGCAAAGGTGCTATAATCTGCCAAATCCACATCTGTAAAATGGAGATTTCACATTTATCTGATAAAGTTAACTTGAGGATTAAATTCAAATTTATGTGAAGATTTTTAGCAAAGTATCTGGAACAGAGCAAGTCCTCAATAAATGGAAATTACTGTGTAACACATCCCCTAGAAGAAAATTCTTAAAAACAATTTTATTTATGAACCTGCCTACCCAAACAAAAACCAGATAGCAAATTGTGTTGATTCATAATCATTTTAATTTCTTCCACTGTCTGACTCCAGGTTATTTATTTAAGCAAAATAGTTAACAAAAAAAATGATATATTAAAAATCTGGTAATGATGGCAGGAGCAATATGACACGTAATACTTTTCAATTAATGTCTTTGTATTGAAATAAAAAAGGAAATCTAATTTTAAAATTATCTCAAGTCAACAGTTAAGGAATTTTTGATATTTGTGATATAGTAACATTCACCTAATTATTTGGCCGCAGCTACATTCTCTTTTAAGAATCTGCAAGTAGGCTCCACCAGGCTGTCACTGCTTCTCCTCTGTTGTCACCCACCGTGAAAAGGATGAGGCAGCACAGGTGCCACTGACACTGCGGAGCAAACGAGTTCTGCAGTTGTTTTTGCGGCTACCATAGCAGTGGCTGTGACTGGGAGATTCCTCGAAATGGTGGTGATGAAGAGGCTCCAGGTGCAGCCACATGATGAATGAGAGAATTTGAGAAGATTATCATGGCCCGGTAATGTCTGACAATTCCGAGGTGTGATTCAAAGACTGGAGGAGGGAACAAACATTTTTCATTTATATGAACAAGATCAACTTTACACCTGGGCTGCCATCAGTCAACCCACACACTCTCTGGATTACTCCAAGGGGCAGTTTCCCAGGCGAGTCCCATCTGTGTGGCCACCGTCTAAGCCTCCTGAAGAAGAACAGAGGCCGATGGATACCGGAGAAGAATCTCAATCTGCTGTTTTGGAATCTCCTAAAAAAGGTTCAGACGCTGTCCAGGAGACAGAAAAGTCAATTCCGGAGGTGGAGCAAGATGGCAGCCGAGTAACAGCTTCCTTGCATCTGGGCACCGTGAGTCTGGGGATATAGGACTCCAGGCATCTCTGGCTGGTGGGATCTGCCTATCATCACCCCTGAGAGGATACAGGGAGTCAGCAAGAGACTTCTGGACCCCAAGGGGAGGACTAAAACAGTGGAAAACCGGCAAGTGGTCGCGTGTGTTCAATCCGTCTAAACCCGCCCGCAACTTCCACAGGCACGAGAACTTAAAGAGCAAGAGGAAGTGAAAGGAAAATTAGGGCAAGGAAACAGATAAAAGAAATCACCCATGAGGAACAATCAGCAGAAAACTCCAGGCAACATGAAGAACCAGTCCAGAACAACCCCGCCAAGGGACCATGAGGTAGCTACTGCAGAGGATTCCACCTACACAGAAATGTTAGGAATGACAGAAAGGGAATTTAGAATACACATGTTGAAAACAATGAAAGAAATGATGGAAACAATGAAGGAAACTGCTAATAAAGTGGAAAATAACCAAAAGGAAATCCAAAAACAGAATCAAATCAGAGATGAATGATATGAAGAATATACAAAGGATACAGCAGAGCTGAAGGAAATGAAACAGTCAATCAGGGAACTTAAAGATGCAATAGAAAGTATCAGCAACAGGATAGACCATGCAGAAGAAAGAATTTCAGAGGTAGAAGACAAAGTTTTTGAGATAACTCAGATAGTAAAAGAGGCAGAAAAGAAGAGAGAGAAAGCAGAACATTCACTGTCAGAATTATGGGACTTTATGAAGCGTTCCAACATACGAGTTATAGGAATTCCAGAAGGGGAAGAAGAATGCCCCAGAGGAATGGAAGCCATAATAGAGAATATTATAAAAGAAAATTTCCCAAATATCACCAAAGATTCTGACACACTGCTTTCAGAGGGCTATCGGACCCCAGGTCACCTCAACTCTAACCGAGCTTCTCCAAGACACATTGTGATGAACCTGTCCAAAGTCAAGACCAAAGAAAAGATTCTGCAAGCTGCCAGGAGTAAGCTCCAGTTGACCTACAGTGGCAAATCCATCAGAGTGACCGCAGACTTCTCTCATGAAACTTTCCAAGCAAGAAGACAATGGTCATCTACCTTTAATCTACTTAAACAGAACAATTCTCAGCCCAGAATTCTGTACCCTGCTAAGCTAAGCTTCAAAATTGACAGAGAAATCAAATCATTTATGGATATAAAAACATTGAGGAAATTCGCCACAACAAGACCAGCTCTACAGGAAATACTTCAACTTGTTCTGCACACTGACCACCACAATGCATCAGCAGCAAAGTAAGAACTCAGAAATTAAAGGACAGAACCAAACCTCCACACTGATGCAAAAGATAAAGCTAAGCAATGGACTCTCACAAAATAAGACGAATAGAATACTACCACACTTATCGATTATCTCAATAAATGTTAATGGCTTGAATTCCCCACTGAAGAGACATAGATTGGTTGACTGGATTAAAAAACACAAGCCATCCATTTGCTGTCTGCAAGAAACACACCTGGCTTCAAAAGACAAATTAAAGCTCCGAGTCAAGGGTTGGAAGACAATTTTTCAGGCAAATGGAATTCAGAAGAAAAGAGGAGTTGCAATCTTATTTTCAGATACATGTGGATTTAAAGCAACTAAAGTCAAAAAAGACAAAGATGGTCACTTTATATTGGTCAAGGGAAAAATACAACAAGAAGACGTTTCAATTCTAAATATCTATGCACCCAATTTAAATGCTCCCAGATTCTTGAAACAGACCTTACTCAGTCTGAGCAATATGATATCTGATAATACCATAATAACAGGGGACCTTAACACTCCTCCTACAGAGCTGGACAGATCCTCTAAACAGAAATTAAACAAGGATATAAGAGACTTAAATGAGACCCTAGAACAACTATGCTTCATAGACGCATATAGAACACTCCATCCCAAAGATAAGGGATATACATTCGTCTCATCACCCCATGGAACATTCTCCAAAATTCATCATATCCTGGGACACAAAACAATAATCAACACAATCAAAAGAATTGAAATTTTACCTTGTATCTTCTCAGACAATAAGGCACTAAAGGTGGAACTCAACTCTAACAAAAATGCTCGACCCCACCCAAAAGCATGGAAACTAAACAATCTTCTGTTGAATAACAGATGGGTGAAGGAAGAAATAAAACAGGAAATCACTAACTTCCTTGAGCATAACAACAATGAAGACACAAGATACCAAAACCTGTGGGATACTGCAAAAGCAGTTTTGAGAGGAAAATTCATCGCTTTAGATGCCTACATTCGAAAAACAGAAAGAGAGCACATCAACAATCTCACAAGAGATCTTATGGAATTGGAAAAAGAAGAACAATCTAAGCCTAAACTCAGTAGAAGAAAAGAAATATCCAAAATCAAATCAGAGATCAATGAAATTGAAAACAAAAGAATCATTCAGAAAATTAATGAAACAAGGAGTTGGTTTTTTGAAAAAATAAATAAAATAGATAAAGCATTGGCCAGACTAACGAGGAATAGAAAAGTAAAATCTCTAGTAACCTCAATCAGAAATGATAAAGGGGAAATAACAACTGATCCCACAGAGATACAAGAGATCATCTCTGAATACTACCAGAAACTCTATGCCCAGAAATTTGACAATGTGAAGGAAATGGATCAATATTTGGAATCACACCCTCTCCCTAGACTCAGCCAGGAAGAAATAGAGCTCCTGAACAGACCAATTTCAAGCACTGAGATCAAAGAAACAATAAAAAAGCTTCCAACAAAAAAATGCCCTGGTCCAGATGGCTTCACTCCAGAATTCTATCAAACCTTCAAGGAAGAGCTTATTCCTGTACTGCAGAAATTATTCCAAAAAATTGAGGAAGAAGGAATCTTTCCCAACACATTCTATGAAGCAAACATCACCCTGATACCAAAACCAGGAAAAGACCCAAACAAAAAGGAGAATTTCAGACCAATCTCACTCATGAACATAGACGCAAAAATTCTCAACAAAAGGGTGGCACCTGTGGCTCAGTTGGTAAGGCGCCGGCCCCTTATACCGAGGCTGGCGGCTTCAAACCCGGCCCCGGCCAAACTGCAACCAAAAAATAGCTGGGCGTTGTGGCGGGCACCTGTAGTCCCAGCTGCTTGGGAGGCTGAGGCAAGACAATCGCTTAAGCCCAGGAGTTGGAGGTTGCTGTGAGCTGTGTGAGGCCACGGCACTCTACCGAGGGCCATAAAGTGAGACTCTGTCTCTACAAAAAAAAAAAAAAAAATTCTCAACAAAATCCTAGCCAATAGATTACAGCTTATCATCAAAAAAA
This sequence comes from Nycticebus coucang, assembly GCF_027406575.1. NCBI lineage: Eukaryota > Metazoa > Chordata > Mammalia > Primates > Lorisidae > Nycticebus > Nycticebus coucang. Next base: position 4,204,599 of record NC_069800.1, on the reverse strand, counting down.
GTCATTCATCATGATCAAGTAGGCTTCATCCCAGGGATGCAAGGCTGGTTTAACATATGCAAGTCTATAAACGTTATCCACCATACTAACAGAGGCAAAAATAAAAATCACATGATCATCTCAATAGATGCAGAAAAAGCATTTGATAAAATCCAGCATCCTTTTCTAAATAGAACACTGAAGAGTATAGGCATCTTTGGCACATTCCTAAAACTGATTGAAGCTATCTATGACAAACCCACAGCCAATATTTTACTGAATAGGGTAAATCTGAAAGCTTTTCCTCTTAGAACTGGAACCAGACAAGGTTGTCCTCTGTCACCTTTACTATTCAACGTAGTGCTGGAAGTTCTAGCCAATACAATTAGGCAAGACAAGGAAATCAAGGGAATCCAAATGGGAGCAGAGGAGGTCAAACTCTCCCTCTTTGCTGACGACATGATCTTATACTTAGAGAACCCCAAAGACTCAACCACAAGACTCCTAGAAGTCATCAAAAAATACAGTCATGTTTCAGGATATAAAATCAATGTCCACAAGTCAGTAGCCTTTGTGTACACCAATAACAGTCAAGATGAGAAGCTAATTAAGGACATAACTCCCTTCACCATAGTCTCAAAGAAAATGAAATACCTAGGAATATACCTAACGAAGGAGGTGAAGGACCTCTATAAAGAAAACTATGAAATCCTCAGAAAGGAAATAGCAGAGGATATTAACAAATGGAAGAACATACCATGCTCATGGATGGGAAGAATCAACATTGTTAAAATGTCTATATTTCCCAAAGCAATCTACCTATTCAATGCCATTCCTATCAAAATACCAACATCGTACTTTCAAGATTTGGAAAAAATGATTCTGCGTTTTGTATGGAACCAGAAAAAACCCCGTATAGCTAAGGCAGTTCTCTGTAACAAAAATAAAGCTGGGGGCATCAGCATACCAGATTTTAGTCTGTACTACAAAGCCATAGTGCTCAAGACAGCATGGTACTGGCACAAAAACAGAGACATAGACACTTGGAATTGATTTGAAATCCAAGAAATGAAACTAACATTTTACAACTAGCTAATCTTCGATAAACCAAACAAGAACATACCTTGGGGGAAAGACTCCCTATTCAATAAATGGTGTTGGGAGAACTGGATGTCTACATGTAAAAGACTGAAACTGGACCCATACCTTTCCCCACTCACAAAAATTGATTCAAGATGGATAAAGGACTTAAACTTAAGGCATAAAACAATAAAAATCCTCCAAGAAAGCATAGGAAAAACACTGGAAGATATTGGCCTGGGGAAAGACTTCATGAAGAAGACTGCCATGGCAATTGCAACAACAACAAAAATAAACAAATGGGACTTCATTAAACTGAAAAGCTTCTGTACAGCTAAGGACACAATAACCAAAGCAAAGAGACAACCTACACAATGGGAAAGGATATTTGCATATTTTCAATCAGACAAAAGCTTGATAACCAGGATCTATAGAGAACTCAAATTAATCCACATGAAAAAAGCCAACAATCCCTTATATCAATGGGCAAGAGACATGAATAGAACTTTCTCTAAAGACGACAGACGAATGGCTAACAAACACATGAAAAAATGTTCATCATCTCTATATATTAGAGAAATGCAAATCAAAACAACCCTGAGATATCATCTAACCCCAGTGAGAATGGCCCACATCACAAAATCTCAAAACTGCAGATGCTGGCGTGGATGTGGAGAGAAGGGAACACTTTTACACTGCTGGTGGGACTGCAAACTAGTACAACCTTTCTGGAAGGAACTATGGAGAAACCTCAAAGCACTCAAGCTAGACCTCCCATTTGATCCTGCAATCCCATTACTGGGCATCTACCCAGAAGGAAAGAAATCCTTTTATCATAAGGACGCTTCTACTAGACTGTTTATTGCAGCTCAATTTACAATCGCCAAAATGTGGAAACAGCCTAAATGCCCACCAACCCAGGAATGGATTAACAAGCTGTGGTATATGTATACCATGGAATACTATTCAGCCATTAAAAATAATGGAGACTTTACATCCTTCGTATTAACCTGGATGGACGTGGAAGACATTATTCTTAGTAAAGCATCACAAGAATGGAGAAGCATGAATCCTCTGTACTCAATTTTGATATGAGGACAATTAATGACAATTACGGTTATGGGGGGCGAAACAGAAAGAGGGAAGGAGGGAGGTGGGTGGGGCCTTGGTGTGTGTCACACTTTAAGGGGGCAAGACATGATTGCAAGAGGGACTTTACCTAACAATTGCAATCAGTGTAGCCTGGCTTATAGTACCCTCAATGAATCCCCAACAATAAAAAAAAAAAAAGAAGAAAAAAAAAGAATCTGCAAGTAGTAAAGTATTGGCTTGATGTCTGTAGAAAAGATATAAGAAAGGGCTGTGCTTTACAGACTGAATATTTTACTTCCTAAGCTTATTTCAACACACTAAGTGAAAAAATGAATGGGATTCAGAGGAGTGTGTTTCTATTTGGGGGCTGCTGCCATGGCGATCAGATCACTAGCTGGCTTGCAAAGGTAGCCTCTCTGTATACAGCTCCCCACTGTGAGGGACGGCAGCTGCATTGCCACACTGCCCTCCTCTGCATCCCCCTCATTATAGTTGCTTCCAAAATGTTTCTAGAACATTGATTTCCATTTCATGAAACCTCAGATATGACCTCCTCTCTGTTCCTCTCTGTCCCACAAGCAACTCCTTACTCAACAGAATTCAGAAGTTAGCTCAGTTCTTTCCCTCCCCACCCTGCCATGTGCAAAGACAGTGGCTTATCAGGTGCTGAACCAGTAACTGCCAATGGCCAGCTCTTTTGTGCCTTAAAATTTAATCCTAGGCAGAGACTCCTTCCAATTTGTAATTTTAAATTATTGCTCCCCAGTTACTGAAAGAAGAGCAGCTCATGGAGAACGGAAACAGTAAGGAATAGTGGTTCGGAGAGTTAACCCTACAGTTACACAGCAGGTGCCAAAGGTCAAGTTCCCCCTGTTCTCTCATCTCCCCACCCTGCATCACACACTTCCCACTCCCTGCCATCCTCCCCCACTATGAAAGACTCCTAGGTGGAGATTTATATGCAGGAATTTATTTGGAAACACCATCTGCAAGGAGGAAGTGGGATGCCAGTGTGGGCAGAGGGAGACATCTGATGACAATTCATTAGCATTAGAGGCCTCAGCTGACTCCAATGGGGCTCTTAGGACCTTCAAAGTTCCCTTCCCTTTGCTTCTCTTTATCAGAAATGTGAACTGGCAAAATCAATGCATCACAGAGGCTTGTAGCTCAAAGAGGTTGTTAGGACTGTAGGATCCTGAAAGTCCCACGTGTTTCCTGGCACCAGAGGTGCACACGCAGTGACAGCTCGGCTGGTCTGAGGTGCAGGGGCCACTGAGAACCATCCAGCTCAGACCAGTTCCAAAAGCAAAGGGTCCCGTTGTGAGCTTCCTTTTTCTAGTGAGAACCCTCCCCAAATCCCTTTATCTGAATCCTTGTGCCTACCCCTATGGCATCAGTCCCCACCCTTTGGGGACCTGTTTCATGGAAGACAATTTTTCCACAAAAATTATGGGGGGAACAGGGGATGAATAGGGGGAGCTCAGGCCCTGACAAGAGGGATGGGAAGTAACTCCACTCCCGCCGCTCACCTCCTCTCTGCTGCCGGTTCCTAACAGACCGCAGCCCAGCACCAGTTTGCTGCCTGGGGGTAGGAACCGTAGGCCCAACATAGCAAAATTGGGAACATAGCAAAACTTCTTTTCTAAAAAGAAGAAAGAAAAGAAAATAAAGAAAAAATATTTTTAAAAAACAAACAAAAAAAAACCAACTGGAAAGAGTTCGACTTTACACCCATTACAAGCTAACAAGTAGATGCTGGCAGGAGATGCAAGACCCCTGAGTCAGAAGCAAAGGACTTTTTACTCCCAGCACAGCCGACAGCTGTAGCTCCAGGTTTGTGCTAGTTCCTCTTGCTCACCATGTTCCACAGCAGAAACATAGATGGACCAAAGTGGGTGTCGCACACGGGGATTTGCATCACAACTGAGAAGCCCTGAGCTGCAAGCAAACCTATCTGACCTTTGCCCCAGAGTAAGACATTATCTTTATTATACTGGACATCAAACAAATCTGTCCTCTGTTTTATCTTCCCAGATCCTCGAAAAGATCATCGAGAAGAAAAGCTGCCAGTGCTTAAGTTCACAAGACACTCAAAAAATGTGAGACACTTGCGGAGAATTGTCTTCCCTTAGTGACACATTCCACTCTTTGATGAGGAAATGGCAAGTTTCCAGAAGAGCATGTGTGACGTGTATGACAGGCATTTCGGGAAAATACTATCTTCTATGATGACTTTGTACAATGAATCTTTCAGTGACTTCATTTCCCTATTCTTAAAAATGGAGATTAATGATATTTACCTCCTAAGGATGTTGGGAAGAAAGATTCTTTAATGCATGTAAAGATTTTGAATAGTGTGTACCATTTAGAAAGGACTATGCAAATATAACGGCTCCTAAGATTATTACATATAGCTCACACATTAACCATAGTATTTCTTTATTTTTATTTTTATTTCCCTTTTTTGGTTAGAGTGCCATGGTTAGAGTGCCATGATGTCATAGCTCACAGTAACCTCAAACTCTTAGGCTTGAGGAATCCTTCTGTCTCAGCCTCCCAAGTAGGGAGGTAATTTTTCAATTTTTAGTAAAGACGGGCCCTTGCTCTTTCTCAAGCAGGTCTTGAACTCCTGAGCTCAAGCAATCCACCCGCCTTGACCTCCCAGAGTGTTAGGATTACAGGCATGAGTCACTGTGCCTGGCCTTTCTTTCTCTTTTTTTAATGATGTGGGTCTCTCACTGTGTTGCCAGGCTGGAATTCACTGTCTACTCACAGGCACAAGCCAACCACTGACCAGCACAGGAGTTCTGACTTGCTCATTTTCTTTTTTCTATTTTTTTTTTTTTTGAGACAGAGTCTCACTGTGTCTCCCTCAGTAGAGTGCTGTGGCATCACAGCTCATAGCAACCTCCAACTCTTGGTCTTAAGTGATTCTCTTGCCTCAGCATCCCAAGTAGTTGAGACTACAGGCGCCTGCCACAACACCTGGCTATTTTTTTTTTTTTTTGGTTGCAGTTGTCATTGCTGTTTAGCTGGCCCAGGTTCGAACCCACCATCCTTGGTGTATGTGGCCGTCACACTACCCACTGAGCTATGAGCGCCCCACCTTGCTCAGTTTCTGACCTGGGCTGGTTCACCACTCCCCCTGAGGTCACCATATTGACCGGACATAGTGTAGACACCCTATTAGCATAGCACACTGTACCCCAGAACTCCTAGGTGATCCTCCTACTTTTCTATCCTCCTGGGAAGCTAGGGGTACAAGCTCCTGCACAGCACCCAGTTCACCTTATTATTTCTAAAGGACAATTTTATGAAATGACATTACTGGGTCATGAGGTATATGCTTATTCAATTTTTTTTTTTTTTTGAGACAGAGTCTCACTATGTTACCCTTGGTAGAGTGCCATGGCATCACAGTTAACAGCAACCTCAAACTCTTGGGCTTAACGATTCTCTTGCCTCAGCTTTCCAGTAGTTGGGACTATAGGCACCTGCCACAACACCCAGCTATATTTTTGTTATTCTGTCATTGTTGTTTAGCAGGCCCTGGCCGAGTTTGAACCCACCAGCCCTGGTGCATGTGGCTGGCGCCTTAACCACTGAGCTACGGGTACCAAGCCTACTTATTCAATTTTTGACTCGGTCACGTCAGGTTGTCCCACTAAAATGTTGTTGTGTCTATGTTCCCACCAACAGTATTTAAGAATGCAGGACTAGACTTTTTTTAAAAATAGTATTTTTTAAAATACGCATAAAGTTGGTCTAATTTTAGAAGTGTGTGAGGTGTAAGAATCAAAACACATGGATTGGGGCGGCGCCTGTGGCTCAGTCGGTAGGGCGCCGGCCCCATATACCGAGGGTGGCGGTTCAGACCCAGCCCCGGCCAAACTGCAGCCAAAGAATGGCCGGGCGTTGTGGCGGGCGCCTGTGGTCCCAGCTGCTCGGGAGGCTGAGGCAGGAGAATCGCTTAAGCCCAGGAGTTGGAGGTTGCTGTGAGCTGTGTGAGGCCACGGCACTCTACCCGAGGGCCATAAAGTGAGACTCTGTCTCTACAAAAAACAAACAAACAAAAAAAAAAACCACATGGATTTGTGTTCTAAACACACAGGTTATGAGTGCCCTTGCCTATTTGCTTTACTTCCCTAAAATTCAGTTTCTTTACCATAAAGAGTCTGGCTGGCTTCTACCCTAGGAGAGTAGGGTGAAGATGGACTGAGTTGATGTATGTGAAAGAATGTTATAAATAGTAAAGGCACAATTTATAAAGTCAGTCTGCATCTTCATATAGTCAGGTACCTTATAATTTTTTTTTCTTATATTATTTTAGTTTATATTTTATTTTTTGAAGTAGTGTCTTGCTCTGTCTCCCAGGCTAGAGGAGAGTGGCATCATCACAGCTCACAGCAACCTCAAACTCCAAGGCTTAAGTGATCCTCCTGCTTCAGCCTCCCAGGGTATCTGGAACTACAGGCATGTGCCACCATGCCCAGCTCATTTTTATATTTTTTTTTACAGAGGCAGGGTTTCACTATGTTGCTTAGGCTGGTCTTGAACTCCTGGTCTCAAGCAATCTCCCCTCCTTGGTCTCCCAAAATGCTGGGATTACAGATGTGAGTCACTGTGCTGGGCCCATCAAACATTTAGTCCTACTAAGTAAATAGTAACAACTTTAAGTACTTATTGTGAACTCTGGTCAGTATTGCCACCCAGACTACCCACTGTGAGTAAAACCATTCTAGAACAAGGATAGGGAGATTTTCAAAATGGTCTACCAACTTCCTAAACATAAAAACAATGGAGGGAGGGCCTAAGAAAGAAGTCAATACATTTGAATAAATGACATGTTTTCATTTTTTTTTTTTAAATGCTAACAGTGAAATGACAGGGTCATAGGAGTTTACAATGGGAAAGGGACTTCAGCAAACACTGTGGGAAATGTAGGGAAGGAGATCAAAATAGGCAGAAACGTTCTAGTGCAAATGTCTTCATGGTAAAATGATTTTTGTTCTTCTGGATAGAATGTTTACTGTGGCTCAATTCATAATTGTGAAGTCATGGAAGCAACCTAAGTACCTGTCAACCCATGAATGGATCAACAAAGTGCGGTATATGTATAATATTATTCAGTCATTAAAAAATATGGAGACTTTATATCTTTTACATTTACCTGGATGGAGTTGAAACACATTCTTCTTAGTAAAATATTGCAAGAATGGAAAAATAAATATCCAATGTACCTCCATACTAATATGAAATCAACATATAAATAATTACATGCTCATAAAAATAGTAAAGCACTAATATAGTCTAGTTCAGGGATAAAGAGAAGAGGGAGGGAGGTGGGGGAGAGGACATTTAGCAGAAAGAGGGAGGATGTGAGGCCGGACCTACCTAATGTGCACATTGAGAGGGTGTATAACACGCCTCCTGGATGAGGGGCTCTTCTACAAATGGAACTTTACCCTGGAAGTGAGAACCATGTAATTGTACCCTCACATTAATTTGGAAAAAAAAAATTAAAAAACAATGGGCAGAAATACTAGTCAAAGCTGAGGAAAGGAAGGGACTAGAAAGGCAGGCAAGTGGTCAGAACATGGTAAAACACTGCAGGCTTCATTTCCTCAAATTGATAATAAAATGGTTAGAGCAGTGACATGTGACCTCACAAACCCTAATGAATGTCTCATGTCTGAAGGGTCCTGGAAGGCAATCACCTACAATGCACTAGCTTTAACTAGGGCTGGGACTGGAGTCCTGAACAATGTAACATGATCTCACACCTGAAAAGTTGACTCCCAGCTGTTTACCCTGAAGGCCTTCACTTTTGATGGAACCAATAACCGCCCACAGAGGAACAGGAAGTTGAACACCCCCACAATGTCCTCAATGAACAAAGGGAAGTATCCAAGTTACCTCCCAATCTCCGGGCAGGTGACTTCTCAATACAAGTTATTTCCAGCATTTCTGACATAATTCTTTGTGGCCTTTACCACATTTAGACATATCACTTCTTATTCCCCCTTCTCTACTGAGTTACTGTCTTAGCAATCAAGTTCACCCCTGTTTCTTCTAAATATATTCTTTGGAAACCTTTCTAGATTTTCTCGTTGGGCCTAGAGGTTTCTATGCTTTCTTTTTATGTTCTAACCTAACCCATTCCCTTATACCAGCGGTTCTCAACCTGTGGTGGGGACTCCTTTGTAACAATGAAAATACATCCTGCATATCAGATATTTACATTGTGATTCATAACAGTAGCAAAATTACAGTTATGAAATAGCAATGAAAATAATTTTATGGTTGGAGGTCACCACAACTTGAGGAACTGTATTAAAGGGTCACGGCATTAGGAGGCATCCACTGCCTTATGCTCGCCAAAAAGCAAGAGGGGAAACTTTCCAAGGAACCAATCCCCATTTGTTTGTCAGGGAAATGGAAGTATGGGATGGCATAATGGGTGTGAACCCAGGCTTCGAAGGCAGACTGCTTGATTTTAGTCCTAGGATTTCCATCCTGTTAGCTGCATGACCTTGGGCAAGTTACTTAACAGCTCTGTGACTCCACTTCCTCATCTGTAAAATGGGAGTATTAGTATCTTTTCACAGTAATACTATGAAAAGTAGTTAGTCCATGTGAAGACACTTAGAAAGGGGCTGGCACTCAATAAATATTAGTTATGACTTTATGAGTTGCTAAATGAATGATTATTTTAAACAACCCACATTGAATATATAAACCAATAAAATATTGACTCTTAAAGGAATAGAATATTTGTAAACATATAATCCTGTTATTTAATTTCTTCTACTAGCCAACCAACAGCAGATACCAGTGTATGTTTTGTTAATTGGAAGGAAAGAGGCTTAGGTTGATTGAGTGCCTACTATTTGCAGTTCACTATAGATATCATTTCACCTTATTCTCACAACAAACTTGCAAATTGAATATTTTATCTCCATTTTTCCTTAGGAAAAAACTTGCCAAACACATGGGAGACAAGATGGCTGACTGAAGCCAGCTTTCCACAGAGGCTCCCATCCAGAAGGAGAGTTAAAGGACAGAAATTTAGCAAGTAACCTGGTAGATTTGAGCTGCACCAAGAGAAAAGGTTGAAGAACGCAAATCAACTCCCCTAACACAAGTTGCGACCCCAAGGACACAAACAAAAGGTACAAAATCCAACACCAAGCAGATGGGAGTCTCCTCCTCCATGAGAATGGCTCAGAGTGCCCCACAAACAAATGAGCAGAGGTCAAAGGTCCTCCCACTACACTCCACAGGAGAGACCCTCTAAAAACTGGACCTACCTCCCCTACTAGGGTGCCGTAGCATTCTCCTGCCAGGCATAAAACTATTAAAACTGTATATATCCTCTACCTGCAACTCTGAGCTCCCAGCACTCCCCTCCACTCTCACTCTGAGGTCTGGAGGCCTGTCCCTAAGGAGTCCAGATTCCTGGGTGATTTCTCAAGGGGTGTGGACAGTGCCTAAACTGCAGCTGGTAAGTGCTGACTCTGGGGAATGGGAGTGAGGAGAGGACGGTTGGCTGAGAGGGAACCACACCGGAGCAGCGGTGCACCAAGGCACAGAGCAGCAGCCATCTTTTAACAACAATAGGACTCACTCCTGGACATTCTGAAGTCACACCCACAGTCTCCCTTGGCAACCAGAGGAGGCTGGGCATCTACTCAAGTGGCAACCACCACGGAACAGAAGTGGAATGGAAACGCAGGTCCCATGAGTAAAGGGTTTGCCTGAGGCAGTACCAGCCTGGGTGGAGAGTGGAGAATACTAACACACTCACAAACCCAGGAAGTTCCCAGGGTGGGGCTGACCCAGAGGACCGCTTTACTCACCCTAAGACACACCTGGCCCTCAGGGGATCATCAGCCTATAGACAAAGGAAGACAGGAGGCTAGAACTAACAGGTAACCGAATACAAACCAGCAGGAGCAAAGACAAGGCCTGAGGTGCAGGCTCTGGGAACTCAAAACAGCTTCTCTTCTGCAGGGGAATTTAGCAGGGATAGAAACAAATTCCCACAAAGTTGTTCTGTTCTGTCAGTAATATCAGGGGTGGGGCTGGAACTGAGTGAACACCCTCCAGCCTCCATCAAGTGCCCAAGGTTCTCAGGCCTCACCTCCCCCTGCTATATAGAGGCAGAGTGCAGCGGCCTGACTGAGCAGGAAAAGATTTCCTTTTTCAGGCAGGTGCACACCCCCACTACAGGCAACTGGGCTAAAGGCCTGCGGGACTATCAGTGACTGGGTGGGACAGAGGTGCAAGGTGGGGAAGGAGGCATCAACCTTCACAGACTGATCTATTTGCTGGGTGGCTCCTCCTGACTCCAGCAGCACTGGAGCAAGCCATATCAGAGTAGTCACCAGACCCCTGTGATCCAGTTGCCAGAGACATTTTAAACTCTCCTACCTGAGACAGGTGCTCACTAAGACAATTGATTAGGACCTTTTGAACTGAGCCAATCGCCCGAGGACTATTCAGGTGGTGCAATGGGTGTGTGGTTGTAGGAAAGTTTGATTTTCCTTTTCCAATTGTTGCCTGTGGGGGGTGGGGTGACGCAATTGTTGGTATTTCTCCACAACTGAGACTTCAACCCAGAGTAACTGTTTCACTAGGGTCAAACAGAAACCGGCTGAAAACAAGACAGAACCACTTAGCCACATCACACCAAACAGGGCCCCAGTTTCTCAGGCCATAGCACCGTATGGTTCCTCAACAAAGTTCCAGCAGAAAATTCAAATGGTGTAAAACAATCATGGGGTGGAATCAGTGTAAAAACTCTGGTAACATGAATAACCAGAATAGATCAACCCCCTCCCACCAAGGAAAGATATGGCAGATGTAACTGAAGATCCCATTCATAAACAGCTGGCTGAAGTGTCAGAAATCGAATTCAGAATTTGGACTGCAAACAAGATTAATAAAATGGAGGAAAATTTGGAATTAGAAATTTGAGCAGCAATTCAAAAGTTGGAATTAGAAATTTGAGGAGAAATTCAAAAGTTGTCTCAAGAATTTAACGAATTTAAAGACAAAACCACCAAAGACTTAGACACACTGAAGCAAGAATTTGCAGCCCTCAAAGATCTGAAAAATAAAGTAGAATCCCTCAGTAACAGAGTGGAGTAAGCAGAAGAAAGGATTTCTGACAATGAAGACAAAGCCTTGAACGCTCCCAAACTCTCAAAGAGGAAGAAAAATGGAGACCAAAAACAGATCATTCTCTCAGAGAGCTCTGGGATAATTCGAAGAAGGCTAATATCTCCCTCATTAGAATCCCTAAAACTGATAAAGTGGCTTTGCTGGGCACAGAGGCCCTTCTCCATGAAATTATGAAAGGACAATTTTCTAGACATGACAAGAGATCCTGAAATTCAGATAGCAGACAGTTTCAGAACCCCAGCATGACTCAATCCCAATAAGACATCCTCAAGGCATATCATAATTAACTACACTAAAGTTAATATGAAGGAGAAAATTCTGAAAGCAGCCAGATGTAAGAAAGCCATTACCTACAAAGGGAAGAATATTAGAATGACTGCAGATCTCTCTGCTGAAACTTTTCAAGCCAGAAGAGGGTGGTCATCGACTTTTAATCTCCTAAAGCAAAATAACTTTCAACCCTGGATCCTGTATCCAGCTAAACTGAGTTTCATTTATGATGGAGAAATTAAATACTTTAATGACATTTGTATGTTGAAGAAATTTGCCATAACCAAACCAGCTCTTCAGGAAATTCTCAGACCTAACCTCCATAATGACCAGCCCAATCCTCTACCACAAAAGTAAACTCACTCAGAATGTTTTGATCAAACTCCAACTTCCACAGTGGCGAATGGATTAAAAATGTCCACTAGAATTTTGAAAAACCTGATACCCGAAATTTTACCAGACTTATCAATATTCTTCATTAATGTGAATGGCTTAAAATGTCCTCGAAATAGGCACAGGTTAGATCTTACGTACAAGAGTGTCAGGAGGTGTATGCTGCTGGGGCAGAGTTTATACACCCTGCAGTTCAACCCAGAGGAGGAAACAGAGCTGAATTTTGGAAGCAGCAGCCTGCTATGCTGAAACCCCCTGGAAACAGCCCAAGGAGCTGTGATTACACTCGATTTGAGGCCAAAATCCATGACCTATGAGAGCAGATGATCAACCACAGCATGAGCTCCGGGTCCAGGTCCCTATGAACCAATCAGAAACACTCCCTCTATTTCAGATAATAATTGAATACATAGTGGTACTGGTTCAAATTTGAACCATAAGGTCCTAGCCTTCATTGACCATGCATCCTTAGCGAAGAGGCACAAGGTTTCCTGCTACAGGATACTACACACAGGATGGCTGACTGAAGCCAGCTTTCCACAGAGTTAAAGGACAGAAATTTAGCAAGTAACCTGGTGGATTTGAGCTGCACCAAGAGAGAAGGTTGAAGAATGCACATCAATTCTGCTCAGGTGAGCTGCAAGCACAAGGATATAAACAAAAGGTACAAAATCCAAGACCAAGCGGATGGGAGTTCCCTCCACCAGGAAAACAGCTCGAAATGCCCCACAAACAAATGGGCAGAGTTCAAAGGTCCTCTCACTACAATCCATTTCCTCTAAAAACTGGACCTACCTCCCCTACTAGGGTGCCACGGCATTCTCCTGCTAGGCATAAAACTGTATATATTCTCTACCTGCAACTCTGAGCTCCCAGCACTCCCCTCCATTCTCACTCTGAGGTCTGGAGACCTGTCCCCCAGGAGTCCAGATTCTTGGGTGATTTCTCGAGGGCTGTGGACAGTGCCTAAACTGCAGCTGGTCAGTGCTGACTCTGGGGCACAGGAGTGAGGAGAGGATGGTCAGCTGAGAGGGAACCACACCAGAGCACCAGTTTCCTGAGACTCGGACCAGCAGCATTCTTTTAGCAGCAATACTGCTCACTTCTGGATATTCTGAAGCCACACCCCCTGTCTCCCTGGGCAACCAGAGGAGGCCAGCAACAAACCATGAGTAAAGGATTTGCCTGAGGCAGTTCCGACTCACATAATCAGGAAGCTCTCAGGGTGGGGCTGACTCAGAGGACTGCATTACTGAGCCTAAGACACACCTGGCCCTCAAGGGATCATCAGCCTATAAACAAAGGAAGGCAGCAGGATAGAACTGACAGGGGAATTTAGCAGGAACAGAAACAAAATCCTCCAAAGTTGTTCTTTTCTGTTCTATCAGTAACATCAATCAGAGGCGAGGCTGGAACTGAGTAAACACTCCCCAGCCTTCATCAAGTGCCCGAATTTGTCAGACCTTTCCTCCTGCTAGATAGGGGCAGAGCGCAGTGGCTTGGCTGAACATAAATAGAATCCTTGTGAATCAGGCAGGTGCAAATACCTGGAGTATCTGTTCACTACAGGCAACTGGGTCAGCCAACTGCAGGGCTATCAGTGACTGGGTGTGACAGAGGTGCAAGGTGGGGAAGGAGATATCAACCTTCCCAGATTGATCTATTTGCTGGGTTGCTCCTGCTGACTCCACGCAGCACTGGAGCAACCCATATCAGAGTAGTCACCAGACTACTACTGTGATCCAGTTCCCACAGACCTCTTAAACTCTCCCACCTGAGACAGGTGTTGACTGAGACAATTGATTTGGACCTTTTGAACTGAGCCAATCGCCTGAGGACTATTCAGGTGGTGTGCTGGGTGTGTGGTTGTAGGAAGGTTTGATTTTTCTTTTCCAATTGTTGCCTGTAGTGTGTGGTGGGGCTTAATTGCTGGTATTTTTCCACAGCTGAGACTTCAACCCAGAGTAACTGTTTCACTAGGGTCAAACAGAAACCAGATGAAAACAAGACAGAACCACTTAGCCCCAAAACACCAAACAGGGCCCCAGTTTCTCAAGCCACAGCACTGCACGGGTCCTTGACAAAGCTCCAGGGGAATAATCAAAGGGAGTAAAACAATCATGGGGCAGAATCAGTGTAAAAACTGTGGTAACATGAATAATCAGAATAGATCAACCCCCAAAGGAAAGATATGGCAGATGTAATTGAAGATCCCATTCATAAAGAACTGGCTGAGATGTCAGAAATTGAATTCAGAATTTGGATTGCAAACAAGATTAATAAAGTGGAGGAAAATTTGGAATTACAACGTCAAGCAGCAATTCAAAAGTCGGAATTAGAAATTTGAGGAGAAATTCAAAAGTTGTCTCAAGAATTTAACGAATTTAAAGACAAAACCACCAAAGACTTAGACACACTGAAGCAAGAATTTGCAGCCCTCAAAGATCTGAAAAATAAAGTAGAATCCCTCAGTAACAGAGTGGAGTAAGCAGAAGAAATGATTTCTGACACTGAAGACAAAGCCTTTGAACACTCTCAAACTCTCAAACAGGAAGAGAAATGGAGATCAAAAATGGATCATCCTCTCAGAGAGCTCTGGGATAATTCGAAGAAGGCTAATATCTGCCTCATTAGAATCCCTGAAACTGATAAAGTGGCCTCGTTAGGCACAGAGGCCATTCTCCATGAAATTATGAAAGGAGAATTTTCCAGAAATGACAAGAGATCCTGAAATTCAGATAGCAGACAGTTTCAGAACCCCAGCACGACTCAATCCCAATAAGACATCCTCAAGGCATATCATAATAAACTTCACTAAAGTTAATATGAAGGAGAAAATTCTGAAAGCAAACAGATGTAAGAAAGCCATTACCTACAAAGGGAAGAATATTAGAATGACTGCAGATCTCTCTGCTGAAACTTTTCAAGCCAGAAGAGGGTGGTCATCGACTTTTAATCTCCTAAAGCAAAATAACATTCAACCCTGGATCCTGTATCCAGCTAAACTGAGTTTCATTTATGATGCAGAAATTAAATACTTTAATGACATTCATATGTTGAAGAAATTTGCCATAACCAAACCAGCTCTTCAGAATATTCTCAGACCTATCCTCCACAATGACCAATCCAATCCTCTACCACAAAAGAAAACTCACTCAGAAACTTCTGATCAAACTCCAATTTCCATACTGGCAAAAGGATTAAAAATGTCAGGGCCGGCGCCTGTGGCTCAGTCGGTAAAGGCGCTGGCCCCATAAACCAAGGGTGGCGGGTTCAAACCCGGCCCCAGCTGAACTGCAACCAAAAAATAGCTGGGCATTGTGGCGGGTGCCTGTAGTCACAGCTACTCGAGAGGCTGAGGCAAGAGAATTGCTGAAGCCCAGGAGTTGGAGGTTTCTGTGAGCTGTGTGATGCCACGGCACTCTACCGAGGGCTATAAAGTGAGACTCTGTCTCTACAAAAAAAAAAAAAAAAAAGTCCAATGGATTTTCGAAAAACTTGATACGCAAAATTTTACCAGACTTATCAATATTCTCCATTAATGTGAATGCCTTAAACTGTCCTCTAAAAGGCATAGGTTAGCTCACTGGATACAAAATCTCAGGCCAGATATTTGCTGCATACAACAGTCACATCTTACCTTAAAAGACAAATATAGACTCAAGGTGAAAGAATGGTCATCCATATTTCAGGCAAATGGTAATCAGAAAAAAACAGATGCAGTAATTTTATTTGCAGATACAATAGGCTTTAAACCAACAAAAGTAAGGAATGATAAGAATAGTCACTTCATATTTGTTAAGGGAAATACTCAATATGATGAGATTTCAATCATTAATATCTATGCACCCAACCGAATGCAACACAATTTATAAAAGAAACTCTAACAGATATGAGCAACTTGATTTCATCCAGCTCCATAATAGTTGGAGATTTCAACACTCCTTTGGCAATGTTGGATCAATCCTCCAATAAGAAGCTGAGCAAAGAAATTTTAGGTTTAAATGTAACCATCCAACATTTAGATTTAGCAAACAACTATAGAACATTTCATCCCAACAAAACAGAATACACATACTTCTCATCAGCCTACGTAACATACTCCAAAATTGATCACATCTTAGGTCACAACTCTAACCTCAGTAAATTTAAAGGAATAGAAATTATTCCTTGCATCTTCTCAGACCAACATGGAATAAAAGTTGAGCTTGGTAACAACAGGAATCTGCATACTCATACAAAAACATGGAAGTTAAATAACCTTATGCTAAATGATAGCTGGGTCAGAATTGAGATTAAGAAGGAAATTGCCAAATTTTTGGAACAAAACAACAATGAAGACATGAATTATCAGAACCTCTGGGACACCACAAATGCAGTCCTAAGAGGGAAATTTGTAGCACTGCAAGCCTTCCTCAAGAGAATGGAAAGAGAGGAAGTTAACAACTTAATGGCACATCTCAAGCAACTGGAAAAGGAAGAACATTCCAAGCCCAAACCCAGTAGAAGGAAAGAAATAAACAAAATTAGAGCAGAATTAAATGAAATTGAAAACAGAAGAATAATACAACATATCAATAAATCAAAAAGCTGGTTTTCTGAAAAGGTCAATCAAATAGATAAACCTTTGCCAACCTAATCAGGACAAACAAGAGTAAAATCTCTAATCTCATCAATCAGAAACTACAAACACGAAAGAACAACAGACTCCTCAGAAATTCAAAAAATCCTTAATGAATATTACAAGAAACTTTATTCTCAGAAATATAAAAGTCTGAAGAAAATTGACCGATACTTGGAAGCACTTCACCTTCCAAGACTTAGCAAGAATCAAGTGGAAGTTTTGAACAGGCCCATAACAAGTTCTGAAATAGCATCAACCATACAAAACCTCCCTAAAAAGAAAAGCCTGGGACCAGATGGTTTCATGTCAGAATTCTACAAAACCTTTAAAGAGGAACTAGTACCTATATTACTCAACCTGTTCCAAAATATAGAAAAATAAGGAAGACTACCTAACACATTCTATGAAGCGAACATCACCCTGATCCCCAAACCAGGAAAAGACCCAACAAGAAAAGAAAATTATAGACAAATATCACTAATGAATATAGATGCAAAAATATTCAACAAGATCCTAACAAACAGAATCCAACAAAACTTCAAACAAATTATACATCATTACCAAGTTGGTTTTATGCCATGGTCTCAAGTCTAGTTCAATACCCGTAAATCTATAAGCATAATTCAGCACATAAACAAATTAAAAAACAAAAGACCATATGATTCTCTCAATTGATGCAGAAAAACCTTTGACAATATCTAGCATCCCTTCATGATCAGAACACTTAAGAAAATTGGTATGGAAGGGACATTTCTTAAACTGATAGAGGCCATCTATAGCAAACCCGTAGTCAATATCATATTGAATGGAATTAAATTGAAATCATTTCCACTCAGATCAGGAACCAGAAAAGGCTGCTCATTGTCTCCACTGCTCTTTAAAACTGTAATAGAAGATTTAGCCACCACAATTATGTAAGAAAAGGCAAACAAGTGTATCCATATAGGGTCATAAGAGATCAAACTTTCACTCTTGGTCGATGATATGATTGTATATTTGGAAAACACCAGGGAATCTACTACAAAACTCTTAGAAGTGATCAAGGAATACAGCAGCATCTCAGGGTACAAAATCAACATTCATAAATCGGTAGCCTTTATATGTACCAACAATAGTCAAGTTGAAAAAACAGTTAAGAACTCTATCTCATTCGCAGTAGTGCCAAAAAAGATGAAATATTTGTGAGTTTATCTAACAAAGGACGTGAAAGATCTCTATACAGAGAACTATGAAACTCTAAGAAAAAAAATAGCTGAAAATGTTAACAAATGGAAAAGCATACCATGCTCATGGCTGGGAAGAATCAACACTGGTAAAATGTCCATACTACCAAAATGAATATATACAATCCATATTAAAGCTCCACTGTCATACTTTAAAGATCTTGAAAAAACAATACTTTGTTTTATATGGAATCAGAAAAAACCTCGAATAGCCAAGACATTACTCTGAAATAAAAACAAAGCAGGAGGAATCACGCTACCAGACCTCAGACTATACTACAAATTGATAGTGATCAAAACAGCATGGTACTGGCACAAAAACAGAGAAGTAAATGTCTGGAAAGGAATAGAGAACCAAGAGATGAATCCAGCTACTTACCATTATTTGATCTTCTACAATCCAATTAAAAACTTTCAGTGGGGAAAAGATTACCCATTTAACAAATAGTGCTGGGTGAACTCGCTGGCAACCTGCAGAAGACTGAAACTGGACCCACACCTTTCTCCATTAACTAAGATAGACTCTCACTGGATTAAAGATTTAAACTTAAGCCATAAAACTATAAAAATACTAGAAGAGAGTGCAGGGAAAACCCTTGAAGAAATCAATCTGGGTGAGTATTTTATAAGGAGGATCCCCCGGGTAATTGAAGCAGCTTTAAAAATATACTACTGGGACCTGATCAAACTAAAAAGCTTCTGCACAGCCCAGAACATAGTAAGTAAAGCAAGCAAACAGCCCTCAGAATGGGAGAAGATATTTGCAGGTTATGTCTCTGACAAAGGTTTAATAACCAGAATCCACAGAGAACTCAAACGCATTAGCAAGAAAAGAACAAGGGATCCCATCACAGGCTGGGCAAGGGATTTGAAGAGAAACTTCTCTGAAGAAGACAGGTGCACGGCCTTCAGACATATGAAAAAATGCTCATCTTTAATCATCAGAGAAATGCAAATCAAAGCTACTTTGAGATATCATCTAACTCCAGTGAGACTAGCCTATATCACAAAATCCCAAGACCAGAGATGTTGGCGCGGATGTGGAGAAAAGGGAACACTTGTGCACTGCTGGTGAGAATGCAAATTAATACATTCCTTTTGGAAAGAGATATGGAGAACACTTAGAGATCTAAAAATAGGTCTGCCATTCAATCCTGGAATCCCTCTACTGGGTGTATACCCAGAAGACCAAAAATAACATCATAACAATGATATTTGTACCAGAATGTTTATTGCAGCCCTATTCATAATTGCTAAGTCATGGAGAAAGCCCAAATGCCCATCGATCCATGAATGGATTAATTAATTTTGTTATATGTACACCATGGAATATTATGCAGCCTTAAAGAAAGATGGAGACTTTACCTCTTTCATGTTTACATGGATGGAACTGGAATATATTATTCTTAGTAAGGTATCTCAAGAATGGAAAAAAAAGTATCTAATGTACTCAGCCCTACTATGAAACTAATTTATGGCTTACACATGAAAGCTATAACCCAGTTACAACCTAAGAATAGGGGGAAGGGGGAAAAGGAGGAGAGGGAGAGGGGACGTAGGCAGAGGGAGCAGGATTGGTGGGATTACACCTGCGGTGCATCTTGCAAGGGTATATGTGAAACTTAGTAAATATGGAATGTAAATGTATTAGCACAATAACGAAGAGGGTTCCTGGAGATCTATGTTAACCAGTGAGATGAAAATGTGTCGAACAGTCTATGAAACCAGTGTATGGTGCCCATGATCACATTAATTTACACAGCTATGATTTAATAATAAAAAAAAAAAGAGAGACGCACAGGTTAGTTGACTGGATAAAAAACTCAGGGCATATATTTGCCAAATACAAGAGTCATATCTTACCTTAATAGACAAATATAGACTCAGTGTGAAAGGACGGTCATCCATATTTCAGGCAAATGGTAATCAGAAAAAAGCAGGTGTTGCAATTTTATTTGCAGATACAATAGGCTTTAAACCAACAAAAGTAAGGAAGGATAAGAATGGTCACTTCATATTTGTTAAGGGTAATACTCAATATGATGAGATTTCAATTATTAATATCTATGCACCCAACCAGAATGCACCTCAATTTATAAGAGAAACTCTAACAGACATGAGCAACTTGATTTCCTCCAGCTCCATAATAGTTAGAGATTTCAACACTCTTTTGGCAGTGTTGGATCGATCCTCCAATAAGAAGCTGAGTAAAGAAATTTTAGATTTAAACCTACCATCCAACATTTGGATTTGGCAGACATCTACAGAACATTTCATCCCAAAAAAACTGAATACACATACTTCTCATCAACCCACGGAACATACTCCAAAATCGATTACATCATAGGTCACAAGTTTAACCTCAGTAAATTTAAAGGAATAGAAATTATTCCTTGCATCTTCTCAGACCAACATGGAATAAAAGTTGAGCTCGGTAACAACAGGAATCTGCATACTCATACAAAAACATGGAAGTTAAATAACCTTATGCTAAATGATAGCTGGGTCAGAATTGAGATTAAGAAGGAAATTGCCAAATTTTTGGAACAAAACAACAATGAAGACACGAACTATCAGTAAAATAGATAAACCTTTGGCTAACCTAACCAGGAAAAAAAGAGTAAAATCTCTAATCTCATAAATCAGAAATGACAAAGATGAAATAACAACAGACTCCTCAGAAATTCAAAAAATCATTAATGAATATTACAGGAAACTTTATTATCAGAAATATAAAAATCTGAAGAAAATTGTCCAATACTTGGAAGCACTTCACCTTCAAAGACTTAGCCAGAATCAAGTGGAAATGTTGAACAGGCCAATATCAAGTTCTGAAATAGCATCAACCATACAAAACCTCCCTAAAAAGAAAAGCCCGGGATCAGATGGCTTCACATCAGAATTCTACCAAACCTTTCAAGAAGAATTAGTACCTATATTACTCAACCTGTTTCAAAATGTAGAAAAAGAAGGATAACTACCCAACACGTTCTATGAAGTAAACATCACCCTGATCCCCAAACCAGGAAAAGACCCAACAAGAAAAGAAAATTATAGACCAATATCACTAATGAATATAGATGCAAAAATATTCAACAAGATTCTAACAAACAGAATCCAGCAACACATCAAATTATACATTGTTACCAAGTCAGTTTTATGCTAGGGTCTCAAGGCTGGTTCAATATCCATAAATCTATAAGTATAACTCAGCACATAAACAAATTAAAAAACGAAGACCATATGATTCTCTCAATCGATGCAGAAAAAGCTTTTGATAATATCCAGCATTTCTTCATGATCAGAACACTTAAGAAAATTGGTATAGAAGGGATATTTCTTAAACTGATAGAGGCCATCTACAGCAAACCCACAGCCAATATCGTATTGAATGCAGTTAAATTGGAATCATTTCCACTCAGATCAGGAACCAGACAAGACTGCCCATTTTCTCCACTGCTCTTTAACATTGTAATGGAAGTTTTAGCCACCACAATTAGGGAAGAAAAGGCAATCAAGGGTATCCATAAAGGGTCATAAGAAATCAAACTTGCACTCTTCGCAGATGATATGATTGTATATCTGGAAAACACTAGGGATTCTACTACAAAACTCTTAGAAGTGACCAAGGAATACAGCAGCGTCTCAGGTTACAAAGTCAACATTCATAAATCGGTGGCCTTTATATATACCAACAATAGTCAAGCTGAAAAAACAATTAAGGAGTCTATCCCATTCACAGTAGTGCCAAAGAATATGAAATATTTGGGAGTTTATCTAATAAATGAAGTGAAAGATCTCTATAAAGAGAACTATGAAACTCTAAGAAAAGAAATAGCTGAAAATGTTAACAAATGGAAAAACATACCATGCTCATGGCTGGGAAGAATAAACATTGCTAAAATGTCCACACTACCCAAAGCAATATACAATTTTAATGCAATCCCTATTAAAGCTCCACTGTCATACTTTAAAGATCTTAAAAAAATAATACTTTGTTTTATATGGAATCAGAAAAAAACACGAATAGCCAAGACATTACTCTGAAATAAAAACAAGGCAGGAGGAATCACGCTGCCAGACCTCAGACTATATTACAAATTGATAGTGATCAAAACAGCATGGAACCGTTACAAAAACAGAGAAGTAGATGTCTGGAACAGAATAGAGAACCAAGAGATGATTCCAGCTACCTACCATTATTTGATCTTTGAGAAGCCAATTAAAAACATTCAGTAGGGAAAAGATTCCCTATTTAACAAATGGTGCTTGTGTGAACTGGCTGGAGATCTGTAGAAGACTGAAACTGGACCCATACCTTTTACCATTAACTAAGATAGACTCTCACTGGATTAAAGATTTAAACTTAAGCCATAAAACTATAAAAATACTAGAAGAGAGTTCAGGGAAAACCCTTGAAGAAATCGATCTTGGCGAGTATTTTATGAGGAGGACTGCCCCAGGCAATTGAAGCAGCTTCAAAAATACACTACTGGGACCTGATCAAACTAAAAAGCTTCTGCACAGCCAAGAACACAGTAAGTAAAGCAAGCAAACAGCCCTCAGAGCGGGAGAAGATATTTGCAGGTTATGTCTCCGACAAAGTTTTAGTAACTAGAATCCACAGAGAACTCAACCGTATAAGCAAGAAAAGAACAAGTGATCCCATCACAGGCTGGGCAAGGGACTTGAAGAGAAACTTCTCTGAAGAAGACAGGTGCGCTGCCTTCAGACATATGAAAAAATGTTCATCATCTTTAATCATCAGAGAAATGCAAATCAAATCTACTTTGAGATATCATCTAACTCCAGTAAGATTAGCCTATCTCACAAAATCTCAAGACCAGAGATGTTGGCGTGGATGTGGAGAAAAGGGAACACTTCTACATTGCTGGTGGGAATGCAAATTAATACATTCCTTTTGAAAAGAGGTTTGGAGAACATTTAGTGATCTAAAAATAGATCTGCCATTCAATTCTATAATTCCTCTACTAGGCATATACCCAGAAGACCGAAAATCACATCATAACAATGATATTTGTACCAGAATGTTTATTGCAGCCCAATTCATAATTGCTAAGTCATGGAAAAAGCCCAAGTGCCCATCGATCCACGAATGGATCAATAAATTGTGGCATATGTACACCATGGAATATTATGCAACATTAAAGAAAGACTAGCCGATTGTGGTACATGTATACCATGAAATATTTTGCAGCCTTAAAGAAAGATGGAGACTTTACCTCTTTCATGTTACATGGATGGAGCTGGAACATATTCTTCTTAGTAAAGTATCTCAATAATGGAAGAAAAAGTATCCAATGTACTCAGCCCTACTATGAAACTAATTTATGGCTTTTACATGAAAGCTATAACCCAGTTATAACCTAAGAATAGGGGGAAGACAGAAGGGAGGGAGAGGTGGGCAGAGGGAGGATGATTGGTGGGATTACACCTGCAGTGCATCTTACAAGGGTATATGTGAAACTTAGTAAACGTACAATGTAAATGTCTTAACACAATAACTAAGAAAATGCCAGGAAGGCTATGTTAACTAGTGTGATGTAAATGTGTCAAATGGTCTATAAAACCAGTGTATGGTGCCCCATGATAACATTAATGTACACAGCTATGATTTAATTAAAAATAAATAAAGAAAGAAAAGAAAAAAATACTTGCCCAAGTTAAATAACTTGCTGCAAATCACAGTGTCCATGCCTAGCCACATCTGGGTATGAATTCAGGCCTGGATGACTACAACATATAACGTGTCAACACAAATCTCTGCAAGTTTGCTTTGTATGAAGCCACCTGATTTCATACAACCACCTACAAGAGATGAATTAGAACCATTAATTTTGAAGGAGGTCTGTGCTAGTAGAAGACAAATTATTTATTAGCCATGCCAAACTGTATATTTTCTATTTAAACAGGTATTTTGATCTAGGTAAGATATTCTGATCTTTGTTTAATAATTAAGCAGCCTATCTTATAAGAAAATAAAATTATAAAAGAAAAAGTGCTGCTGGGACTGAAGAATAAAGTAATATAGGTTTCTCAGAAAAGATGGGATGAAGTGAGGGAGTAATACTTGAAATAAACTATCACTATTCTGAATTTTATTTTTACCCTGTATTTTCTTGGCACGTATAGACATAAGCTAGCAATCAGTGAAATGTACATGTTCTCTCTCATTTCAGACATATCCTGTAGATTTTGGTGGTGTCACTGTTTTAAAGGTTTAGAAATAGGGGTGACCATCTATGGTTAGAAAAGTAAACCGAGTAAATAAAAGAAAATGTCTTGTGTTCTTTTGCCACAGATGTGTCTATATCAAATTGTGGATGTTATACTAAAGAGGTGGAGGATATATTTTATTTATTTGCTTATGTAACTTTTACTCACTATTTTCATTCTGTGGGAGGTAAAGGAAAATGTACTAAGAACAAGATGACCTTTCCATTTTGTCCTAAAACAAAAAACAGGAAGAGGGAGCACTGCCATCTTTTGGTTACACAATATAGTAATGTTAAATCGTTCCACTTACCAGCCAGATGGATGTGGTTAGTCATCCCCAAATGAACAGAAACACTGACGGACCTGGCATGAGTCAGGTCTTTAGACTATTTCCTCATCATACTGGAAAGAATCACTAAGACTCTGAAATCTCATTTTTCTTTCAATGGGAGACATACCCAGCTGGTGGGCTGGGTAGACTTTCTTAAAGACCACCAACACTTCCAATGTTCACATTTAATGATTCTGAAGCATTCAGAGTAGATGGGGATGGAAGAGAATGGAGAATCTTTATGTTTAATCATTAAGGGCAATTTTGAAATTGAGTGCAAGGCTGGACTTGCTTAGACCGAGGAAATACCATGGCAGAGGGTCCAGGTAGCCACTACAGAGTTTCATCTACACTGAGCTAGAGAAAAAGGATAGTAAAGACACAGCCCTTCCAGAAGCCTGGACAAAGAACAAGAACATTCCAGGAATGTCCTATTTTTTAAGGAAATTTGATACTACTATAGAAGGAAACTAAAGAGGTTTACAAGAGCTTTCTGTTGGGGGACAGGCTTTAAGTGAGCTGGGTTAGCGGTAGGGAGGTCATAGACAGCATCTCTATGTGACGTCTGATTAACACCAGTCCTGAAGAAAACAGACTCAGTAGGCAGAGGGTGTACGTATGGTGTGTGTGACATCTTACTATGTTGCCTAAGATAGTGTTGAACTCCCGGGGCCATCCTCTCACCTCAGCCTCCTGAGTAGCTGGGCTACAGATGGCATCACTGCTCCTGGGTGCTATACATTTGTAAGAGGAAACAGTTCAAAACAGCCACATTTCAAGGGCTCAGTATTCACAGGCTGCTGGTGTAGAAAGAATCTATATTTTGTAGTGGACAGTGCACTGATAGAGCCCTACTGATGGAGAGCTGAGATTCTGTTGTTCCAGAACTCTGAAAAACAGACCTGTTGGATTATTCAGTCCCAGAACCTAGGGATGGTCTGGAACCCATAGGAAAGGCTCAGAACCTAAAAAAAAAAAAAAAAAAAATCTCTTACTTAAAACTATGCAGTGTACATCATTCCTTCTTCAAACCATCGGTCCCTCCCCACTTCCCAGGATACGTGACAAGCAGTATTCCTTTTCTTCCTGACCCTAATGCTGCTTCCCAGCAGCAAAACTGAAAGTGTTTTTCTCAACAAACTATTCCCCAAAGAAGAATATAATTATCTCTCTGTCTTTGGATTCATGCAGATAATAATTACCCACTAAATCCCTACTGTAGAAACAATAAGCATTTGTACTAGTGTTCTTAATTTTTTAAATGATGTGGAAACTTCCATTAATTCACCAACCCTGTGCAGGAAGCCTGATTCAGAGGCTATTTGCAATTAATGTATTTTTCGTTGTATGACATAAGAACAAGAAGATGGAAATAATTAAAATCTAATCTGGAAGTCAGCAATATAGAATTCAGTCTGTGATATCATGTTTGTCCTTTTATAGAAACACATGGAACAGTAAGTAAAAGGAATAATAAGAAATTTTGCAGGGTGGCGCCTGTGGCTCAGAGAGTAGGGTACAGGTCCCATATACTGAGGGTGGCGAGTTTGAACCCGGCCCCAGCCAAACTGCAACAACAACAACAAAAATAGCCAGGTGTTGTGCTGGGCGCCTGTAGTCCCAGGTACTCAGAGGCTGAGGCAAGAGAATTGCCTAAGCCCAAGATCTGGAGGTTGCTTTGAGCTGTAACAACACAGTACTCTACAGAAGGTGCCAGAGTGAGACTCTGTCTCTAAAAAAAAGAAGAAGTTGTGCAAATTAAGCTCAAACAGGGCTATTTTATATGGGAGAAAATAAGGATTTTCTTTTTTTTTTTTTTAATTCTGCCAACACGCTCCATAAAATGCAAGTGTTTTATGTGTAGAACTTCCTACATCTGATCAAAGTGGCTTCTGACATCTTTAGTTTTCATCTTTCTGTTTTCTGATCTTTTCCTATTTAGCATGACAGCATAGTTCAGAGGAATCAAGAGAATTAAATATTTCCTACTTTCTTGATGGGGAGCAATAAGCACAAAGGAATACCTTATAGTATCTCTCCTCTCTGTGCTATTTTTTTTTTGCAGTTTTTGGCCGGGGCTGGTTTGAACCCACCACCCCTCTGGTATATGGGGCCGGTGCCCTACTCCTTTGAGCCATAGGCACCAAGCCTCTCTGTGCTGTTTTTATCCAAAGCCCTTGCCACTATTTTACACACTACAGATGTTTATTTCCTTGTTATTATCTGTTTCCTCTGGTTACAACGAAAGTTCCATGAAGTTGAGGATTCTATTTGCAATCGTGCTCATTGCTATAGCCCCAGCACTAAAAGGTGCCAGCCATATTGTAGGCATCTAATAAATCAGGGGTCCTTAAACTATGGCCCACAGGCCACATGAGGCGGTGTGAATGTATTTGTTCCTACTTTGTTTTCTTCAAAATAAGATATGTGCAGTGTACATAGGAATTTGTTCATAGTTTTTTGTTTTTTTTTTTTAAACTATAGTCCAGCCCTCCAATGGTCTGAGGGACAGTGAACTGGCCCCCTATTTTAAAAGTTTGAGGACCCCTGCTAAATGGCTGTCGAAATCATTAATTCAACAAATATTTATCACCTGCCTTTTTCTGCTTACAATCCAATAGCGGGAGAGCTAGACAGATCTACAGTGCTTGCTATGGTAGGTAAGAACTGCACTTGGAGAAGGGCAGAACATTTCAGGGTTACAGAGGAGGACTAGACTAGGGGCAGCCATATGGGAATTCTTTGAAAACTGAGGGCCCCAGCATGTTCCAGTCTGGCACCTGGTATCCTATCCCACCCAGGGAGTTCCGATACTTTTATTCACGATTATTAACATGTCAGTCGTTGCCTTTATATGCAACAGCAAAAGAAGGAAATGTGTTCTTACCAAAAGAAATAACCTAGGAATCAATAAAAAGTATGCCCACGTAGTTTTAAAAAATATTTTAAATTATTTCATAGAACTGTTTGTTCTTTTTTTTTAGCATCTTTTGGCTGGGGCTGAGTTTGAATCCACCACCTCAGGCACATGGGGCCGGCGCCCCACTCCTTTGAGCCACAGGCACTGCCCTTTTTTGTTCTGTTTTGGTTTGGTTTGGTTTGCATGCTTTTTATGTGAATTTAAGTATCTTTACATATTTACTGAACAATGCATTTTCATTATTCCAAATTGACTTTATTATTATTATCAATGTAGGTACGTGGTTCTCTAAATTATAACTGTATGTACAGACACCCTTTTATAGAATGTGTAGCACTTCAGGGAACACCCTTCATCTGCCTATCTCTCCAGTGCATGATAATCTTTCATTCACCCTATTTTTTCTGGGTTTTTTGGTACTTTCTTTTTCTTCAAGCAGTTTTTGTTGCAAAAATGCTATCAAGTTAGAGGAGCATTTTTCAACTTTTTTTTATCTCACAGCACACCTGAACCCGTAGTTAAACTTCTATGTCACACTTAGATAATGTTGACGGAAAAAAAGAGTAAAAAAAAGAATATACTTACTGTGCTTTGAATTTCTTTTGAAAATAATTTAGTTAATGACCTTTAAAATTTTTCAAAGCACATCAGCTGAAAATCCCTGAGTTAGAGACTGCCTATATGCCCGAGGCCACAACATCAGCTTTTCACATTATTTTCCCCTCAGTATCTTGGCTATCAAATCAGCTTTTCACGTTATTTTCCCCTCAGTATCTTCCTTGACCTCCTCCTCCTTCCTTCCATCTTCTGTTCCTAGAAGTCTGTGGCTTTTTGTGGTTGAGGAAGTTTGTTGCTGTTGTTGTGTTAGTGGAGAACTGTCGGTCACACCAGTGACTTAATCCTCCTGAGCCAAGGGTGTCTTTTCCCAAAGCCATGGAGGTTGCCTATGGCCTGTGCACAGCCACCCGCTCCCTTGGGCCTACCTTTCTCTTCCCTCAGGCCCAAAGGAAGCAAAAATTCTGAAACAAAAATCCCCTCAAGGCCTGTAAAGACAATAGGTCACAGCTAATATATATATATATAGATATAGATAGATATAGATATAGATATAGATATAGATATATTTCACACAGCTAATATTTATTATGTGCCCACCACAGGCCAAGCTAAACTCCACTGTCTCTTGAACTCCAAAGCATGAGATAGGTACAAACACAAAAATATCAGGCTCAGGGAGGGTAAATGACATGTCTGAGGAGACCTGAATATTGAGTAAAGGAAAATCATCTGTACCCTAATGGGTTGGCTCTGGGGCCAAGCTCTTGCATCACGCAACCTGGTCAGACATTGTCACTGTTCCAAGAATGACTATGAATCGTTGATCTGTGGCTTGCAAGCACAGTTGGTCCTTGTCTTGAAGGAAAGGTCCTCAGGCTAGGGTTATTGTTACAATACCTTATTTGCTGGTTCTCTAGGTTTTACTCTAGAGTGAACCTGACCCAATTTGGTTGAAGATTTAAGGCCCATGATGGCTCACAGTGACATCACTCCTGACCCAGCACGCTGAGAGTTTCAGCAGCTTTCAGAACCTGTCTCCTGGTGTTGGCTCCCTTCCTCCCCCATATCCCCACTGCCCCAGAACCAAACTTCCAATGGTCTCAACAGCAGAGCCTCAGGATTCTGTCTGGTCCCTGGGCTTTTACCTAAAATGACCCTTCCCTGTCTGGCCCCAGTGTTCCTCTCCCTGGAGCCAAGCTAACCTCGGTCTGAACTGACTTATATGTGTCTTTCTCCTATACCAACCCCACCCCAGAAGTTTCCACAGCTCAAGCTCCTAGAAAACCGGAAGCTTCCCTTGCCTTTGCCTTCTGTCCTTTCTGGTTTGGTCAAAATGTTCATCTCCAAGCTATTCTGGTTGGTTTGCCTTTAAACAAATTCAAGTCCTCTTTCTGACACTGTTCAGTTGGCATCTGTCCTGTCCTCACTGGAGCCTGGTGACCCACTCTTGGGGATCCATCTGCCTTGCATGGGATCTTCTAACACCAGCTGTTACTTCCTGTTTGAAAGCTTTAGCCCCAAGTAGACCCACGACTAAGTCAATTTCCAGCCAGGGGACTTTTCCAGTTCTCAGGTCATTTGCACAACAGAAATAACACTAAACCTAGGGGCTGCCCATGCCCCTGACAACCCAGATGACCAACTTTGCAACCAAATCTCTTTCCCTGGTTCCCTCTGATGACCCATCTGCGAGTTCCATGCCTTTAGTAGTGCTGAGAGGTGCTTTTCACACTCAGTCTTTCCCATTTTGGTAGTCACCATTTTTGTTATCTTTAACTACCACCTATATTTAGTGTATTTTTCTTTAAATCAACTCAGTCTTTACCTCTAAATTCAATTTAATGCAGTGTTGTCCTAAAAAATATTATCTTCAAGATCAGCGATTGATGTGCTAGTTACAGATTTTCAAGTACACATTAACCAAACAAATAATTATGAGAGCCAAGTCCATCTGTGTCAACATGATACAACTATTTGTTTTAGGAAATACTTGCCTAGAAATATAAACCAATATATAGCTTTCCGATTCACTTTAGAAAATTTCTATAAATCAATATATATGGGCAGACAGTTTGCTTACCTGGGCAAAGAGTTCTCTTACTAAATAAGATCATTCCTGAAGACTCCTACCTCTGTACCTTCCAATCCCGCCCCTTTGTGTCAGGAGCTGTGCCTGACCCCAATCCATTCTGGGCCTTGAAGATCCTCCTTCAATCACTCAGGCATGAGCCCAGGCCCTCCAAACCCTGTGGATATTCTTCCTTGAACTTCCCTTCTGGAACATAATGGAGATTGACAAAGTGGGGTCTTGCTCTCTCTCTCTTTTTGTTCAGTAGGATTTTCTGGTGGTCCTTGGAAGATGACAGTCAGCAAAATGATCTCACTCACTATGACTGGTACACACAGATGCCTATGACCAAACCCTTCCTTTAAAAACCCACAGTGAGTGCCCCTTCTGGCACTTCATGCTCTCTCCCACTCCTTGCCTTGCCTGCCTCCTTCACTGCCTCCTCCACACATTCTCACCATCAAGCCCTTTTGCAGACCATGTCTGCCTACCTGGTCTGACTTTGAAGGCAGGACACAATCTTAGAGTGAAAGACCATTAATAACTACCAGCAGTTGAGTAGATGATATTACAGTGAGACTTACAAAGTGATAACCAGCCACTGTGGTTTGGAAATGGCATTGATTTAAAAGAGAACAGTGGACCATTCAGAGAATCCATCATTGCATTGGCCATTCTGAAGACAAGTTTCAAGTAAATATGGAAATTCACCCTCCAAGACCATGTACTTAACTCCCAGCTGTTGGCTTTACACAGATGATTTGAGGACACACAGCAAGAAGGCTTCTCTGTCCTAAATTGCTTTGCCCCCCACTCTCCCCACAGCTCACAGGTGTTATAGGGCATTAAATTTTAACTTTAACCTAAGGAAAACTTTAACTTTTTGCCTTTTACTGGAGGATCACCTTTCTGATCCTTCAAAGGCACAAAAATCTGAAGAGATATAAAAACCACTGATATTTATTGGTCACTTATTACAACTATGGTCTGTTTTAAGGCCTTTCTGTGCATTGTGTGTTTTGATTCTTAAAGAACCCAGTGGATGTTAGATACTATTTTCCATAATTTACAGACAAGTTAACCCAGGCTTGGAAAGGTTTAATAACTTGCCCAAGGTCACACAGCTAATAAGGGAAGACCAAGGAAGTCTCACCAAGTTACTACCCCTAAACATTACTGTGAGTGAATCTATAAGGAAACCACCTGGGAAATCTGTGGACCCCTCACTGTTCTTACAGCTCACACCTTCATGTTCTCACTTCCTCATCAGGACGTCCCCTTAAGGTGACAAGCTGACTGCCATTCTTAGCAACCGTGTGTCAGCTCAGTTTGCTCTGGATAAGCTGCAGAAGGTTGGGGAAGGATGGAGGAAGCAGAAAGGAACTGAGGAGAGAGACCAAGTTGAAGGGAAAGCCCCCCACATACACCCTCCCCACCCCTCCACTCCCATAGAACACTGTTCTCTGTAAAATAGGTAAGGCACCACAGATGTGAGGAAAATAGTTCCACTGAGATTTGTAATAAGTTAAACTTGCTTGTAAATAGAGTAAGGGAGTAGAGTTCAGGACTGCCTCGATGAAGAAGAAAAAAGGCCATACGGGGGCTCAGGCACAGCTGTAGGCTTTTAATTGCTTAAGGATATTTACAATTCTAAGATACAGAAATCTAGCACAATAAAGGAAAAGAACTATTTAAGTCTGTGCAGGCTGGGTATGGTGGTTCACACCTCTAATCCTAGCATTCTGGGAAGCCAAGGCCAGTGGATCACTTGAATTCAAGAGTTTGAGACCTGGTCTCTACTAAAATAAAAAAAAAAAAAAAAAACTAGTCGGGCATTGTGGTAGGCACCTATAGTCCCAACTACTCGGGAGGCCGAGGCAGGACGATCTTTTGAGCCCCGGAAT
Source organism: Nycticebus coucang (assembly GCF_027406575.1). Classification (NCBI taxonomy): domain Eukaryota; kingdom Metazoa; phylum Chordata; class Mammalia; order Primates; family Lorisidae; genus Nycticebus; species Nycticebus coucang. Next base: position 4,172,734 of record NC_069800.1, on the reverse strand, counting down.
TTGAGGTTGCTGTGAGCTATAGGAGCTCCAGGCCTGCTGGTCCAGTCTGCTGTCTTTGATGTCAGGATAACGCAGGGATGATCTGCAAGATTCATGGTGAGGAGGCCCTGTGTGGGAAATTTGTGGTGAGAACATACCATGAGATCCACCCTCTTGATAGATGTCTGAGTGTGTTGTTAACTCCAGGCACCATGTTGTACGGCACATCTCTGGAACCCTTTCATCTTGCAGAACTGAAACTTTCTGCCTCTTGAAAAACTCCCCATTTCACCCTCCCCCTAACCCTTAGCAATCACCATTCTATTCTCTATCTTCCCTGAGATATCTCATATAAGTAGAATTGATTATACAGTTTACGCCCTGGATATTCCTCAAAAATAAAAAATAGACCTTTTCTATTTTTAATAGTGGTCATGACCTGTTTTATTAATGTCAGAATCCACTAATATGTCACTTTCTCAGCAAAGGAACCTGAAGCCTAGGTCCAGCATTGTTCTTTCCCTTAAATCACACGGTAGAGTAGTTTAAGGTTCTATCAGACACTTGTGAAGTGGGTAGGAAAGAAAGAGGGAGAGGGACAGAAAAGGAGATAAATTTAAAATCAATTAGTGACAGCTATTCAGTAGAAATATTACCACCCATATACATTTTTAATTCTGGAAAAGAGGAAGCGATGCCACTTATAAATGCTGCTCATTTTTCAAACAGGCTGATATAAAATGATGAAATTCCACATTAACTTCAGTAAACTGACATTTCAAAGTCCAAAGGAAACTAAAACTCAAAGGTTAATTCATCTTCTGTGTCTCAAATATCATAATATTTAACAGTTCGTTGCTAACTGGGGCAAGTCTCTCTGAAACAAATGCACCGAGGAACGCGGGGCCCATTATCCGCTAGATGGCGGTATAGAACAGGAGTAGCCGTGCCTCAGCCCGCTGACTGACACCTGACAGGGTGCGCTGCCAAAGAATTCAGATATCTGGGACTCCCCAGTAATTCAAATAAGTTCAGCCTGAATGTTTACTCGGTGTTCCTAGAGTGTTTCTGCCTTGGAACATCCCTGGCGTTCAGCTTCATTCTTGCTGACAGGCTGCCGTTTCAAATGAGTGATATTTTTGCCTATTTCCTTGTGGCAATGCAAATGAATGGCTGCTGGGTAAAGTCAAAGCCATTGCTCTGTATTGATAATCTAGGAGGTAAGCATATACCATTAAGCTGTCATCTGTCGCCCCTTCATGCAACAGTGTAAGAATACCAGGGCCCCTGTGTCATTTCCCCTTGCTAGCAATTTCTGTACTTCTCAGCTGCTCTATAAAGTCACTGGGAATTTGTATTTGTTGGATACTTTAGTTCTTACTGTTCACCTGAAAAGGACAGTCTTCTCAAATACACATTTGCAAGCCTGAAAGACCTAAGAGATGATAAATTGGAAATGTATCAGGCCAGTCGCAGTGGCTCGGGCCTGTAATCCCAGCACTCTGGGAAGCTGAGGCAGGTGGATTGCCTGAGCTCAGGGGTTAAATACCAGCCTGAGCAATACTGTCTCTAAAAAGAGATGGGTGTTGTGGCGGGTGCTTGCTGTCCCAGCTACTCAGGAGGCTGAGGCAAGAGAATAGCTGGAGCCCAAGAGTTTGAGGTTACTGTGAGCTGTGAAACCCCAGCACTCTACCATTGGTGACAAAGTGAGCTTCTGTCTTTAAAAAAATGTATGCTTTTTTGCAATGTAATATTCTTTTGAAATAACCACAGGTACAAGAGACTTTAAAAATCTTCACAGGTGCCAAGCATGGTGGCAGTTCATGCCTGTAATCTTAGTACTCTGAGAGGCCAAGGCAGATGGATCCCTTGAGCTCTGGAGTTGGAGACCAGCCTGAGCAAGATCAAGACTGCCCTCCCTCCCATCTCCTCACCCTGTCTCTACTGAAAAAAAAAAAAAATAGAGAAACTACCCTGGTGTTGTGTGGGGTGCCTGTAGTCCCAGCTACTCAGGAGGCTGAGGCAAGAGAACCTCTTAAGCCCAAGAGTTTAAGGCTGACGTAAGCTATAACACTACCATGGCTCTACTCAGGTAGAGACCAGGGCAACAGAATGAGACTCTGTCTCAAAAAAGAAAAAAAAAAAATCCTCACAGGTGATGTCAGCTCCTAAAATTTGTTTACATTTACCTGAAAGTCTTACTTATTTTCATAATATTTTTTGAAGTTGGTAAAGAGAAAATGTCTATGAATGATTTTCTTTTGCTAACTTATATTTGTATATCCTTTGAATTCTTATGAGTACATATTACTTTAACATAACGAAAAAATTTAAATGTTTTTGTTATTAGAATGATACATAACTATGAGGGAAAAATGCATATTTTATTATGGCACAACCTAGAAAGTTATTAATAATAGTGAGCCGAATGCTCACACAATTTAAGTGCTGAGTAAGTTATCTTGACCATGGGTAGCTGATTTTGGACATAATATTTCTGAATTTACATCATTTCTATTGTGTTTCTTTTTTGGGGTGGGGGAACAGAGTCTCATTTTGTTGCACTCGATAGACTGCCATGGCATCATAGCTCACAGCAACCTCAAACTCTTGGGCTCAAGTGATTCTCATGCCTTAGCCTCCCAAGTAGCTAGGACTACAGGTGCCTGCCACAACACCTGGCTATTTTTAGAGACAGAGACTTGCTCTTGCTCAGGCTGGTCTTGAACCCGTGAGCTCAGGCAATCTATCAGGCTCGGCATCCCAGAGTGCTAGGATAACAGGCGAGAGCCACTGTGCCCAGCCCTGTGTTCTTACCTATAATTAAAGGTCCTACTGAAAGTAGAAAGAACATCTAGTTGCTCATTATTATTGTGAAAACAATTAAGACATCTGGCAGTAGCACTTTCAGTTGTTAAAAGCAGAAAAAGCAGTATATCCAATATTTTGCTGTTCTTTAAGCAGCAAGGTAACACTCACCCATGCTATGGTGTATAGTATAAGAAGAACCCTCCCTTTATGAGCTCATTTGGTTCTCAAAAAAGTTGTATGAGATAGGAGGGGCATTTAGAGGTCCTAAGATATAAAATTCTCCATGCAAGGTCATGTGTATGATGAATTTCAGAACCAGAGGAGAACCAGCTATTTGATTCTGAGTTCAGGCTATGCGCCCTTTATTTTTGTGGGCTTGAAACCTATGCCCACATATGCACCCTACCTGCAGATGAAAAAAAGGATGCCTTCTCATCAGGCACTTAAAGTGCTGGATGCTCTGTTACTTTTTCTCCATCTGCATTTAGGAAGTGAGTGGGGGAAGAAGAGCACAGAAAGACAGGAATAATCTAGAACAGGCTGCATGTGCCCACCATGCCCTCACTCCCAGTGTGCAATGGATTTTCTGTAACAGCTCTGATGGCAGGCAACACCAGCCTTATTGATGCTGAATCCTAATGCCATGTTAATTTGTGACACAGTCTATCACTTTTTTTTTTTTCTTTTTTTTTGTAGAGACAGAGTCTCACTTTATGGCCCTCGGTAGAGTGCCGTGGCCTCACACAGCTCACAGCAACCTCCAACTCCTGGGCTTAAGCGATTCTCTTGCCTCAGCCTCCCGAGTAGCTGGGACTACAGGCGCCCACCACAACGCCCGGCTATTTTTTGGTTGCAGTTTGGCCGGGGCCGGGTTTGAACCCGCCACCCTCGGTATATGGGGCCGGCGCCTTACCGACTGAGCCACAGGCGCCGCCCCAGTCTATCACTTTTAAAATTACATCTTCCTAGAGCATAGCCATCTGTTCATTCAACTGAAAAATACTTGTTGATTGCCACCTACGTACCAGGGCCTATGTTGAGAGCTGAGTGCACAGACTTGAGAGTGGCTGGTGGGCTCCCTGCCCACGTGGAGTTTGAAGTCTAGCAGAAGATAGACTTTAGAGAAATAAGCGGAGACAAACACAAGTACACAAGCACTGATTCTACTGTGAAACAAAAGGAAAAGCTTCACTAGAGACTGTAAAAGGGAGGAAAGACAATTAGGACAGAGGAGGGGTGTGTCAGGAAGGCTTTCTCAAGAGGTATTATTTATGCTGGTCCTCAAAGATGAGTAAAGATTTACAAGGAGCAATGGCAGAAAATATTCTGTGAAGAGGGACTGCCCTGTACAAAGGCCATGAGGTCGGAAAATGCTTAGTTTGTTGGAAGAACTGAAAGCTCAGGTGGGCAGGACAGAGTGAGCAGAGGGGCGAGAGACAGGACACAGATGGCAGGGCTCCCATCCCTACAGATTTTGTTGCCTGTGTTAAGTACTTTTTATGTTAACCTAAGAACAGTGGCAAGCCATTGATGAGTTGCAAGGACAGACAATATCAGACTTAGGTTTATAGAACATGACACAGGGCCAGGTGTGGTGGCTCATGCCTGTGATCCTAGCATTCTAGCAGGCCCAGGCAGAAAGATTGCTTGAACTCAGAAGTTTGAGACCAGCCTGAGCAAGAGCAAGACTCCACCCCTACTAAAAACAGAAAAATTAGCTGAACATGATGGCGCATGCCTGTAACGTCAGCTACTCAGGAGGTTGAAGCAGAAGGATCACTTCCTCCCTGGAATTTGAGGTGTCAGTGAGCTGGGATGACAACACCATACTCCAACCTGGGAGACAGAGAGGGACTCTGTCTCAAAAACATAAAAAATAAAGATGACATGGCCAGCTCCAGTTCAGTAAGAATGGAGCAGGAGTCATGGTGAGAGGTCTAGCCTCTCTTTTCATCAACACTGATGAGCCCAAATGCCTCCTGGACACCTCTGCTTATATGTCTCCTAGAAGTCTCCACACTGATAAGTCCACATCTCCACTCTGGAGGACACCCTTCCCCTACCCTCAAAGCTGTTCTAAGGAGGTGGCAGGGAATGGACCACCCAGACTTGGTATCCGCAGCATGTGGGGAGTGAGGGAGAAGGACGTGCCTCCCAGATCTGGCTGCTGCTCACGGAGGTGCGGAGCAGGAGAGGAGCAGCTCTGGGGACAGGGAAAGGGTGTCCTCTGGAGTTGAGATGTGGACTTACCAGGGATGAGATGCCAGGAGACATTCAAGTAGAGATGTCCAGGAGGCATTTGGACTTATCAGTGTTGATGAAAGGAGAGGCTAGATTGGGCGAGGTGACTCACACCTGTAATCCCAGCACTGAAGCAGGTGGATCACTTGAGCTCAATAGTTCAAAACCAGCCTCTGCAAGAGGGAGACCCCATGTCTTCTAAAAATAGGAAATACTAAAAATCGAAAAAAAACTAGCCAGGCACTGTGGTCAACACTTGTAGCTCCGGTTACTCAGGTGGCTGAAGCAGGAGAATTGCTTGAGCCCAAGAGTTTGAGGTTGTTGTGAGCTGTGATGATGCCATGATACTCTACCAAGGCAGAGTGAGACTCTGTCTTAAAAAAAGAGACAGAGAGGCTTAGGCTGGAGCTAACTGCTTTGGGAGATGATGCTAATACCCATGAAAACCTGATGGGACCATGTCAGGAGAAAGAGTTCAGGAAGGAAGACCCAGAACAAAGCCCAGAGAAACTCTACTTTCAAAAATAGATAAAGGATAAATTAAAAAAAAAAATAGGGGCAGTACCTGTGGCTCAACAGAGTAGGCCCCGGTCCCATATGCCGGAGGGGGCAGGTTCAAACCCAGCCCCGGCCAAAAACTGCAAAAAAAAAAAAAAAAAAATAGGTGAAAGAGGAGGAAGCTAAGAGAGCTTGAGCACAACCTGCCAGAGGTAGGAGACCAATCATGACAGGGTAGCGCCTGAAAGAGAAGGTTCCATAAGGGAGAAGTGACCAGAGCAGCAAATGTGGCTGCACCAGCGTGAGCTGGGCCCATGACGTATGCCGTGTCCAGAAGCACCAACAGCAGTTCAAAGAGGAAAGCACTGCAGGTTAGAAGTGAAAAGATACCTTTATAGAAAGCCCAACGATGAGTAGCTGGTATCCTTCTTTACTTTCAAAGAGGAAATTTTACCGACATAGCTTTCTATAGCAGCCCAAAGAATAGAAACTGTCAGCATCACTTGTTTTTCTAATAATTATAAAAAAATTTCAAACATACAGAGGAGTTGAAAAAATTACACAATGAATACACGTAAGATTCTACAGGTAAGATTTGGTAATAACTGCTTTATCACAGTCTGTCCACCTAACCATCCTTCCATCCATCCATCCATCAATCTATCCTATTTTTTTAATGCATTTCAAAGTAAGTTTTAGACATAAGAACATTTCACAACTAAACACTTTAGCGTCTGTATTACTACCTAGGTTCAATATCTATTTGTAGTTCCTTTTCTTTTGAAGTAAAATATAAAAAGAGCAAAAAATAAAAAATAAAAATAAAAAAGAGCAAAATGCATAAATCTGAAGTGTATGGTGCATAAATCTGAGTTTTTGACCAATGCTTACCCTGTGGCCATATTATTCAGTTACAGAATATCACGTCAGCCCAGAACGTTTGTCGCTGCTGCTCCATCTTTCCAACAGTGCAGAGGATGTGTGTAGAGAACAGTGGTCTGGGCTTGCGGTAAGGACACAGCAAGTGTTAATCCCTTCTCCCCCTGGCAGGAGACCACTCATGCACATTCGCCCACATTTTCTATCTTCACCAAGATAGAAAAAGACATTGAACACTTCATAAAAGTGCTTTTGTAAATGTTTCACAATAAACCCTTTATAGAGGACAAAGGTGTCCAGTAAACTGAGCCCGGCCTGGGAAATCGTAATTCCTCGCTGGGGATCCTGCCGCACTAGTGCTGAGCGAGCTTATATTGCAGTCCTGTTACTTGTGAAACAGGAACAATGACCATCTATATCATAACAGTATGATTGCCCTGGTCTTTTATTATATTAACTAAAATAGCCCTGGGGAAAAAGGTAAAAAAGATTTAAGTACCAGGTTATGAACATTTTTACCACCCTGCTGTGTTCAGTTCACCCTGTGGTGCCCTAACCAGGCCTGTGTGCTCAGGAGGGGCTGCTCAGCAAGGCCAGAGTCAGAAACATTCTCTGGGGCACGTCATACCTGCTCAGATTTGGCTAGAATCAGAGCTGTCTTCCCACATCAGGTGTCTATTGCTAACAATCCCTGAACTGAAGAGGATGTGGGGTTTGTTTATTGTTTTTGCTTTGTTTTGTTTTGTCACTCTGGCTTTAAGAAAATAGATTGTAATGAAGAGAGGATTTCTAAATCCTGTACCCTAAACCTGGTTTTAAGGAACTCAGAGACATAACTGAGGTGAAAAGACCTTTTAAGATTTAATTAAATTTTTTTGAGACTTCTGCCCAAGCTCCATGAGAGGTCTAAGGATCGCCTCAGATTTGTGTTACTTCCTGAGGTGTTATAGACTCACGTTCACCTCTTGCTCCGAAACCCATCTCTTGCTGAACTCAGACCTCCCTTGGTGTCCACTTTCATTGTTGCCTTTTTCTGCTCTGGGCCAGTCCCATCGTGGGAGTCAGCCTCTTTTCTTTGATTTTCCCATTCAAAGAGAATGCCTTGTACAATCCATTTCTCTCTCTCCCTAATTTCTCTCCCCTCTCTCTTGAATGTTCTATTCCCACTCACAAATTCCTTTTGTTTTTTTAGATTCAGATTGGCTTAGGTATAACTTTACTTCCTCATATTCTTCTATCTAATAGCCCTAGGGCCTACCCACAAGTGGCTCTATCAAAATACTTTTCTAAACAAAGATAGTTCCCTAACAAGAACTTTAGTGTAACATTCTTTTTTTTTTTCTTTTTTCAGACAGAATCTCACTATGTTGCCCTGGGTAGAATGCCGTGGCATCATAGCTCACAGCAACCTCCAACTCTCGGGCTTAAGTGATTCTCTTGCCTCAGCCTCCCAAGTAGCTGGGACTATAGGCGCCTGCCACAATGCCCTGCTATTTTTTTGTTGCAGTTGTCATTATTGTTTAGCAGGCCCAGGCCAGGTTCGAACTCACCAGCCTGTGTGTATGTGGCTGGCGCCATAACCACTGTGCTACAGGCACTGAGCCTGTAATGTTTTTTTTTTTTTTTTTAAAGTCTTGCTCTGTCACCCTGGCTGGAGTGCAGTGGCATGATCATAGCTCACTGCAGCCTCTAACTCCTAAGCTCAAGTGATCCTCCCGCCTAAGCTTCCTGAGTAAATGGGACTATGGGCTCATACTGTCATATCTGGCTAACTTTTCTTCTTATTACTTTTTTTTTAAGAGATGAAGCCTTAGTATGTTGCCTTGGCTGGTCTCAAAGTCCTGGCCTAAAGTAATCCTCTCACCTTGGCCTCCCAAAGTGCTGGAATTACAGGTATGAGGCAGAGCACCTGTCTAAATTCTTTAAAGTATATATACACATATACAGACAAAGTCATACACCCACCAACACACATATATGTGCATATATAATATATACATATATCACACACCATGTGTTCCATATATTCATTTACACATCTAAACCACTGAATCATTCACCTGTGGAATTGGTTCTTAGTCTCATCCTTATTTCCCATTACACATATTATAAGATATAAATATATTTCTTTATATATTGCATCTTCATTTCTTGTCCTCATCTTTTTATTTCTACATTGCCACAGACCATCCTCTATGATTAAAATGGATCCCAGCCAGTTTCCACTGTTAAGTTCAGAAAATAGGAGACTGGAAATATCTGTTCATTCACTTATTGATTCACTCACACATTCCTTCACTATGCAGTAATTGAGCACCTACAATAGAAGAGGGTATTGGATCCTATAAAAGAGATGGATTTAAGGGAGGGCGGGAATAGGGGTCAGTGTCTTTAGAAACCTAAAATCCAGCTGGATGTTTGATGCTTAACACACAAAGCAAAATGTCCTGAAATACACAATTCTCATCAGAAGAACAGCAAATTAGAGCAGAAAGCTAAAGCTTTTCTGTGCACACCAATGCTGCTGTATCAGCAGAATGAGCAGGAGGGGGGAAAAAAATCCCACTGTGGTTAAAAGAAACTGCTGGCTTATGGATTTTTTTTTTTATTGTTGGGGATTCATTGAGGGTACAATAAGCCAGGTTACACTGATTGCATTTGTGAGGTAAAGTCCCTCTTGCAATCATGTCTTGCCCCCAGAAGGTGTGACACACACCAAGGCCCCACCCCTCTCCCTCCTTCTCTCTCTCTGCTTTTCCTTCCTCCCTCATGACCTGAATTGTCATTAATTGTCCTCAATCAAAATTGAGTACATAGGATTCATGCTTCTCCATTCTTGTGATGCTTTACTAAGAATGTCTTCCACTTCCATCCAAGTTAATATGAAGGATGTAAAGTCTCCATTTTTTTTAATAGCTGAATAGTATTCCATGGTAGACATATACCACAGCTTGATAATCCATTCCTGGGTTGGTGGGCATTTAGGCTGTTTCCACATTTTGGTGATTGTAAATTGAGCTGCAATAAACAGTCTAGTACAAGTGTCCTAATGATAAAAGGATTTTTTTCCTTCTGGGTAGATGCCCAGTAATGGGATTGCAGGATCAAATGGGAGGTCTAGCTTGAGTGCTTTGAGGTTTCTCCATACTTCCTTCCAGAAAGGTTGTACTAGTTTGCAGTCCCACCAGCAGTGTAAAATTTTTCCCTTCTCTCCACATCCACGCCAGCATCTGCAGTTTTGAGATTTTGCGATGTGGGCCATTCTCACTGGGGTTAGATGGTACCTCAGGGTGGTTTTGATTTGCATTTCTCTAATATATAGGGATGATGAACATTTTTTCATATGTTTGTTAGCCATTCGTCTGTCTTCTTTAGAGAAGGTTCTATTCATGTCTCTTGCCCATTGATATATGGGATTGTTGGCTTTTTTCATTGTGGATTAATTTGAGTTCTCTATATATCCTAGTTATCAAGCTTTTGTCTGGTTGAAAATATGCAAATATCCTTTCCCATCGTGTAGGTTGTCTCTTTGCTTTGGTTGTTGTCTCCTTGGCTGTACAGAAGCTTTTCAGTTTAATGAAGTCCCATTTGTTTATTTTTGTTGTTGTTGCAATTGCCATGTCCATCTTCTTCATGAAGTCTTTCCCCAAGCCAATATCTTCCAGTGTTTTTTCTATGCTTTCTTTGAGGATTTTTATTGTTTCATGCCTTAAATTTAAGTCCTTTATCCATCTTGAATCAATTTTTGTGAGTGGGGAAAGGTGTGGTCCAGTTTCAGTCTTTTACATGTGGATATCCAGTTCTCCCAACACCATTTATTGAATAGGGAGTCTTTACCCCAAGGTATGTTCTTGTTTGGTTTATCAAAGATTAGGTGGTTGTAAGATGTTAGTTTCATTTCTTGGTTTTCAATTCGATTCCAAGTGTCTATGTCTCTGTTTTTGTGCCAGTACCATGCTGTCTTGAGCACTATGGCTTTGTAGTACAGACTAAAATCTGGTATGCTGATGCCCCCAGCTTTATTTTTATTACTAAGAACTGCCTTATCTATATGGGGTATTTTCTGGTTCCATACAAAAATGGCTTTGTAGTACAGACTAAAATCTGGTATGCTGATGCCCCCAGCTTTATTTTTATTGCTAAGAACTGCCTTAGCTATACGGGGTATTTTCTGGTTCCATACAAAAAGCAGAATCATTTTTTCCAAATCTTGAAAGTACGATTTTGGTATTTTGATAAGAATGGCATTGAATAGGTAGATTTCTTTGGGAAGTATAGACATTTTAACAATGTTGATTCTTCCCATCCATGAGCATGGTATATTCTTCCATTTGTTAAAATCCTCTGCTATTTCCTTTCTGAGGATTTCATAATTTTCTTTATAGAGGTCCTTCACCTCCTTCATGAGGTATATTCCTAGGTATTTCATCTTCTTTAAAAGTATGGTGAAGGGAGTTGTGTCCTTAATTAGCTTCTCATCTTCACTGTTATTGGCATATACAAAGGCTACTGACTTGTGGACATTGATTTTATATCCTGAAACATTACTGTATTTTTTGATGACTTCTAGGAGTCTTGTGGTTGAGTCTTTGGGATTCTCTAAGTATTCTCATCAGCAAAGAGGGAGAGTTTTACCTCCTTTGCTCCCATTTGTATTCCCTTTACTTCCTTGTCTTGCCTAATTGTATTGGCTAGAACTTCCAGCACTATGTTGAATAGTTAAGGTGACCAGCCTTGTCTGGTTCCAGTTTTAAAAGGAAAAGCTTTCAGTTTTACTCCATTCAGTAAAATATTAGCTGTGGGTTTGTCATAGATAGCTTCAATCAGTTTTAGAATTGTGCCACCTATGCCTATACTCTTCAGTGTTCTAATTAGAAAAGGATGCTGGATTTTATCAAATGCTTTTTTCTGCATCTATTGAGAGGATCATATGAACTTTATTTTTGCCTCTGTTAATATGGTGGATAACGTTTATGGACTTGCATATGTTAAACCAGCCTTGCATCCCTGGGATGAAACCTACTTTATCATGATGTATGACTTTAAGCTACCAAAACATGTGGGATACCGCAAAAGCAGTTTTGAGAGGAAAATTTATCGCTTTAGATGCTTACATTCAAAAAACAGAAAGAGAGAATGTCAACAAACTCACAAGCCATCTTATGGAGTTGGAAAAAGAAGAACAATCTAAGCCTAATGTCAGTAGAAGAAAAGAAATCTCCAAAATCAAATCAGAGATCAATGAAATTGAAAGAATCATTCAGAAAATTAATGAAACAAGGAGTTGGTTTTTTGAAAAAATTAATAAAATAGATAAACCATTGGCCAGACTAACTAGAAATAGAAAAGTAAATTCTCTCTCTGATTGAGTAACCTCAATCAGAAATGATATAGGGGAAATAACAACTGATCCCACAGAGATATAAGATATCATCTCTGAATACTACCAGAAACTCTATGCCCAGAAATTTGACAATGTAAAGGAAATGGATCGATATTTGGAATCACACCCTCTCCCTAGACTTAGCCAGGAAGATATAGTGCTCCTGAACAGACCAATTTCAAGCACTGAGATTAAAGAAACAATAAAAAATCTTCCAACCAAAAAATGCCCTGGTCCAGATGGCTTCACTCCAGAATTCTATCAAACCTTCAAGGAAGAGCTTATTCCTGTACTGCAGAAATTATTCCAAAAAATTGAGGAAGAAGGAATCTTTCCCAACACATTCTATGAAGTAAACATCACCCTGATACCAAAACCAGGAAAAGACGCAAACAAAAAGGAGAATTTCAGACCAATCTCACTCATGAATATAGATGCAAAAATTCTCAACAAAATCCTAGCCAATAGATTACAGCTTATCATCAAACAAGGCTTATGGATTTTTTAAAATTACAGCTTGTATGCTCTTCTAACAGTGTTAGTTCTGCTTAGGTGGCAGAGAGGCTTTCATGAAAGTCAAGTTCAGCCCCATCTTCTGCCTGTTTAAAGAAAGAGGTCAGGTTAAATGACTACAGCAGCAGCAACAGGCCTGCTGAAAACCACAGTGTCTTTCAGATGAGATGAAAATAACCACATAGTGGAAAATTTTGCCTGCTAAAAACCTTTTGAAATTGATTCAAACGCACCCATATAAGCAGTACTCTCTTTACTCCTTGGGAGTGTTCTCCAGGGACACAGCTGTCTAAACCTAATGTGTTAAAATGGGAGAACAGTTTAGCAGGTGAATTTTGGATTGAGCAGCAAGGGGGCCTTGAAAATCAAGCGATCAAGGAGAATTTGGAGTTCACCAGAGGCTGGATAAATTGCATGTGCCTTGAAAAGACGTCACCCAGGTTCGCCTGCAGCTGCACTGATCCACGAGTCCCCGCGGCGTGAATTCAGTCCCACCAACACACTGGCTGTTCTTTTTGGTCATTGTTTCCTTTTCTGCCTATTTGGTTTTAGGCTGTGTCAAAAGAGGAAGATATACAACTGAGACAACTCTTCCAAACTTCTTCATACAGAACCACAATGTATAACTGAACTCTACACTGAATACTCTAATCTTTCAAAGTATTAAACCACCTTGGAACAGAAATGAGTACTGACTTTGTACATTTGCAAAAATCCCTATCATACGTAGTATAGGATGTCTCTGTAATAGCTGAGTAACTTCCTCAGTGTTGATGTGACATGAAAGTGGACCTAAAGGCAGAAAATAAGCCTCTCATCCTAAATGCTGATAAATACTGTCTCTGCGTGATGATTTTTATAAATTCATAAATCTTTTATGAATGTCTTTTAATGTACCCATCCAAGGAAGAATTCAACTATGAATTTCTTAAGTTCGTGAATCACGTTAAGTATTACCATCCTGAAAGATGGTATTCATGTGCAAAAGAAAGACTCCTTCCTTCCTTCCTTCCTTCCTTCCTTCCTTCCTTCCTTCCTTCCTTCCTTCCTTCCTTCCTTCTTTTTTGAGACAGAGTCTAACTTTGCCACCTGAGCTAGAGTGCAGTGGTATCATCATACCTTACTGCAAACTCAAACTCCTGGGCAAAAGTGATCCTCCTGCTTCAGCTTCCCTAGTAGCTGTCACTAAAGGCATGCACTAACACACCTGGCTAATTTTTCTATTTTTAGGAGAGACGTAGTCTTACTCTTGCTCAGGCTGGTCTCGAACTCCCGGCCTCAAGCAATCCTATGGCCTCAGCCTCCCAGAATGCTAGTATTACAGGTGTGAGCCACCCTACCCAGCCCCTCTGTTTCTTTATAGTGGTGAAATATAATAAATTACTTCTTTCTACAAAGCCTCCAAATGAAAGTAATGTGGGTATTTCTCATTTCACAAAAACTATGCTCAACCTCAATATAAGTAGAAAAATACAAATTAAAATGAGATGCCATTGTATATTCATCATATTTCCACAATATGTTTCTCCAGACAGTATGAGATATTGGAAAGGATGTACAAAATAGGAACTTAAGTGGAAGTGAAAATTAGTACTGCCATATTGATATGAAATTACTGATATTTAGTAAAACTAAAAATTGATGTTCCTTATAAGCCAGAAAGTCCTCTTCTGGAGAAACTTGCAAATGTGTGCACAGAAGACATCCACAAAGAGTTGGAAACTATCCAGAATTTCATCAAATTGGGAAATGAAAAATAAAGTGTATATTCCCATGGACATTGAAACAAGCACCAGGTCTCCAGGTACTCACATTACTAACATAGATCACAAAAACATACCTTTGGGCCAGGCACAGTGGCTCATGCCTGCAATCCTAGAACTCTGCAAAGCTGAGGAGGAAAGAACTCAGGGGTTCCAGACCAGCCTGAGCAAGAACAAGACCCTTTCTTTACTGAAACTAGAAAAAATTAGCTGGGCATTGTGTGGGTACATGTAGTCCAAGCTACTAGGGAGGCTGAGGCAGGAGAATTGCTTGATCCCAAGAGTTTGAAGTTGCTGTGAGCTATGACACCAAAGCACTCTAGCCAGGGCATAGAGACCCTGTCTCAAAAAACAAAACAGCACTCTACCCAGGGCATAGAGTGAGACCCTGTCTTAATAAACAAAACTCTATATAGTCTGATAAAACTTGTATAAAGACCATATAGGTTGTAGCTCCTGCAGCTGGTGCTCGGGAGTGCACAGACAAGGCCGGGGCCTGCAGCTGCCACCCCCGTCAGATGTATACAAAGTAATAACAGAAAATATATCAATCAGCGCCCACCTGGACCTCGGTAAGAGCTGCGCTGCACCTCCACAAGAACTGCACTGCAATGGCAATTGGCGCCCACCTAGAACTCCATAAGACCTGCGCCACACAGACGGACCTCTGTAAGAACTGCACTGTTACCATGATCAGCACCCGCCTGGACCTCCATAAGAGATGCGCTGCGACCGTGATCGTCACCCGCCCCGACCTCAGTAAGCGCTACGCCGCAAACCCCGACCCATGACCCGTGCCTTCAGGCCTCTGCATGCCCTGACCAGGAACTGCGGGAGCTCTGCAACCCCACGTCCTCCCTCCTGTACCCTCCCTGCCTCCACACCGGTGTGCTCATCTGGGCAGGAACTCTGGTAGCCCGGTACCCTCTGGAGCCCTCTCTCCCTCTGCGTGGAGTCCTTCTGCTGGCCAGAGACTGCTGGAGACTTGGGCTCTCTGTGCCAAAGTCACTGGGGGCCAGGCACCCCCAGAACCATTTTACACCACCCCCATCCTGTTGCTTGATCTGGGTGTGTCACACTCTGGAGCTGCTCCCACAACCAGAACTCCCTGGCTGGGGCAGCACTAGAGGAGCTATACAGGGTCACTCCCTACAAAGATCCAACAACAATAGAGTGATCCCGCTGGGGTCTAATCATGGAGAGACACCTCCCCAACTCTAAGGATGGCCAGAGGGAACGGTGAAAAACAATCATGAGGAGAAATCAAGAGAAAAACTCTGGCAATATGAATAATCAGAGTAGATCAACTCCCCCAAGGATCAATGGGGCAGACACAGCACAAGACACCATGCACAAACAAATAGCTGAGATGTCAGAAATCGAATTCAGAATCTGGATAGCAAATAAAATTGAATTAGAATTCCAAGCAGTAAACCATAAGATACCTCAAGAATTTAACGAATTCAAAGACCAAATGACCAAAGATTTTGACATATTGAGACAAGAAGTCACAGCCCTCAAAGATCTGAGAAACACAGTAGAATCCCTCAGTAACAGAATGGAGCAAGCAGAAGAAAGGATTTCTGACATTGAAGACAAAGCTTTTGAATGCTACCAAACTCTCAAAGAGGACGAGAAGTGGAGGGCAAAAACAGATCAATCTCTCAGAGAGCTCTGGAATAATTGGAAGAAAACTAATATTTGTCTTATAGGCATCCCCAAAACCGAGGAAGTGGCTTCAAAAGGCACAGAGTCTCTTCTCCATGAGATTATGAGGGAGAACTTTCGAGACATGCCAAGAGATTCTGAAATTCAGATAGCAGACAGTTCCAGTACTCCAGCATGACTCAACCCAAATAAGATATCCCCCAGACACATCATAATCAATTTCACTAAAGTTACTATGAAGGAGAAAATTCTGAAGGCAGCCAGATGAAAGAAAACCATCACCTACAAGGGCAAGAATATTAAATAACTGCAGATCTCTCTGCTGAAACCTTTCAAGCTAGAAGAGGATGGTCATCAACTTTTAATCTCCTAAAACAAAATAACTTTCAATCCAGGATCCTGTACCCAGCTAAACTGAGTTGCATTTATGATGGAGAAAGCAAATACTTCACTGACATTCACATGTTGAAGAAATTACCATAACTAAACCAACTCTCCAGGATATTCTCAGACCTATCCTCCATAAAGACCAACATAATCCTCCACCACAAAAGCAAACCCACCCAGAAAATTTTGATCAAATTCCAACTTTCACAGTCGCAAAAGGATTAAAAATGTCCACTGGACTCTTGAAAGGCTTATGAATATTCTCAATTAATGTGAATGGTTTAAACTGTCCTCTAAAGAGGCGCAGGTTGGATAACTGGATAAAAAAACTCAAGCCAGATATCTGCTGCATACAAGAATCGCATCTTGCATTAAAAGACAAATATAGTGAGCTGGGTACATTTTTCAAAATTAAGAAACTGACATCAGTGTGTTACAATTCACTAAACCCTAGAGTTTATTTGTAGTCCACAAGTTTTTCCACTAATGTACTTCTTCTGTTCCAGGATCCATCCTGGACACCACACTGCATTTAGTTGCCATTTCTCCCAGTCTTCACTCTTGCCTTTTGATGATCCTTTTCTTTTCATTTTGACTGAGATGGTAGCTTCACAAGGGTGTTTTAAGAAGCTTCCTTAAACCTATAGGAACCAACTTTCTAATTTTATCTATATCTCCCCCCCCCAAAAAAAAAAAAAGAAAAAGAAAACTGAAAAATTGAAAAAATTCACCAAAAACTTTTCTGGTTGCCATTTTTATCTACATAAAACTAATCATCATCCGTTTAACAAATTTATTTTCCATGATTGTGTCATTTATTCTGGCATAACTTAATACATAGCTGGATCTATTTCATGGGTCAATATAGGAAGTCATTGGGCTATAGGGAGGATCAGACTAGGAGAAGCAAGGTCTTAGAAACTAGATTTTCAGCTTGAAAAAGACCAGAAGAGTGGATCAAGCCGAACTTAAATGTATGAGGGGATGCCCTCCAGGGAAATTTGGAGAATTTTTCTGTTATGAAGAAATCCTTCACAAAAGCTTGAGGACGTGTTGGCTTTTGTTATGTTTTGTTTTGAAGAGGATGTGATCCCAAGAGCACTTCTGTTTCCTCCCCTGTCCAGATGCCATCTCTTAAGTCAAGACTATGAGGAACCATATGGTTGGTCTGCACATTCTTCTTAGTTCAGAATGGTTTGAAACAGATGTTTCCACATAACCATTTGGGGACAGAATGGGTTTCCATACTAAGAAACTCACACACACCCTCATGTGTATTTGTAAATTTCTTTCCAATACATCACTTCCTGTTGTAGCAATCTTCTCAAATGCATGAAGTCCTAGCCTCAGTGGCCGCACACAAGTGTAAATTTAAGGAGATGGAGAAAGATTTAAAAAAATAAAATAAAATAAAAGACAAATATAGATTCAAGGTGAAGGGATGGTCATCTATACTCCAGGCAAATGGAAAGCAGAAAAAAGTAGGCATGGCAATCCTATTTGCAGATACAATAGGCTTTAAATCAACCAAAATAAGTAAGGATAAGGATGGACACTTCATATTTGTTAAAGGTAATACCCAATATGATGAGATTTCATTATTAATATTTATGCACCCAAACGAACACACCTCAATTTATAAGAGAAAATCTAAAAGACATGAGCAACTTGATTTCCTCCAGTTCCATAGTAGGTGGAGATTTTAACACCACTTTAGCAGTGCTGGATAGCTCCTCCAAAAAGAAGATAAGCAATGAAATTTTAGATTTAAACTTAACCACTCTACATCTGGACTTAACAGACATCTACAGAACATTTCATCCCAACAAAACTGAATACACATTCTTCTAATCAGCCCACGGAACATACTCCAAAATAGACCACATCCTAGGCCACAAATCTAACCTCAGCAAATTTAAACAAATAGAAATTACTCCTTTCATCCCTCAGTCCACCATGGAATAAAATTTGAACTCAATAACAACAGGAATCTGCATACCCATACAAAAACATGGAAGCTAAACAACCTTATGCTGAAAGATAGATGGGTTATAGACTAGATTAAGAAGGAAATCACCAAATTTTTGGAACAAAACAACAATCAAGACACAAATTACCAGAACCTCTGGGTTAGTGCAAAGGCAGTCCTAAGAGGGAAATTATAGCACTGCAAGCCTTCCTCAAGAAAACGGAAAGAGAGGAAGTTAATAACTTAATTGGACATTGCAAGCAACTGGAGAAGGAAGAACACTCCAACCCCAAACCTAGCAGAAGAAAAGAAATAACCAAAATCAGAGCAGAATTAAATGAAATTGAAAACAAAAGAATTATACAACAGATCAATAAATCCAAAAGTTGGTTTTATGAAAAGATCAATAAAATAGATAAAACTTTGGCCAACCTAACCAGGAAAAAAAAGAGTAAAATCTCTAATTTCATCAATCAGATATGGTAACAATGAAATGACAAAAGCCCCCTCAGAAATTCAAAAAATCCTTAATGAATACTACAAGAAACTCTACTCTCAGAAATATGAAAATCTGAAAGAAATCGACCAATACCTGGAAGTATGCCACCTACAAAGACTTAGTCAGAACGAAGTGGAAATGTTGAACAGGCCTATATCAAGTTCTGAAATAGCATCAACTATACAAAATCTCCCTAAAAAGAAAAGCCCAGGACCAGATGGCTTTACATCAGAATTCTACCAAACCTTTAAATAAGAACTAGTACCTATATTACTAAACCTCTTCCAAAATATAGAAAATGAAGGAATATTACCCAACACATTCTACGAAGCGAACATCAACTTGTTCCCCAACCTGGGGAAAGACCCAACAAAAAAAGAAAATTATAGACCAGTATCACTAATGAATATTGATGCCAAAATACTCAATAAGATCCTAACAAACAGAATCCAACAACACATCAAAAAAATTATACACCACGACCAAGTGTGATTTATCCCAGGGTCTCAAGGCTGGTTAAATATATGTAAATCTATAAATGTAATTCATCACATAAACAAAGTAAAAAATAACAACCATATGATTCTTTCAATTGATGCAGAAAAAGCTTTTGATAATATCCAGCATCCCTTCATGATCAGAACACTTAAGAAAATTGGTATAGAAGGGACATTTCTTGAACGAATAGAGGCTATCTATGGCAAACCCACAGCCAATATCGTACTAAATGGAGTTATATTGAAATCATTTGCACTTAGATCAGAAACCAGGCATGGTTGCCCATTGTCTCCATTGCTCTTTATCATTGTAATGGAAGTTTTAGCCATTGCAATTAGGGAAGAAAAGGCGATCAAGGGTGTCCACATAGGGTCAGAAGAGATCAAACTTTCACTCTTCGCAGATGATATGATCATATATCTGGAAAACACTAGGGATTCAACTACAAAACTTTTAGAAGTGATCAAGGAATACAGCAATGTCTCAGGCTACAAAATCAACACCCAAAAATTTGTAGTATATATATATCAACAATAACCAACTGAAAAAACAGTCAATGACTCTATTCCTTTCACAGAAGTGCCAAAGGAGATGAAATATTTGGAAGTATACCTAACAAAGGATGTGAAAGATCTCTACAAAGAGAACTATGAAAGTTTAAGGAAAGTGGGCGGTGCCTGTGGCTCAGTGAGCAGGGCACCGGCCCCATATACTGAGGGTGGAGGGTTCAAACCCAGCCCTGGCCAAACTGCAACAAAAAAATAGCCGGGCATTGTGGCAGGCACCTGTAGTCCCAGCTACTCGGGAGGCTGAGTCAGGAGAATCGCCTAAGCCCAGGAGTGGGAGGTTGCTGTGAGCTGTGTGATGCCACGGCACTCTACCGAGGGCAATGAAGTGAAACTCTCTCTCTACAAAAAAAAAAATAAGAAACTTTAAGAAAGGAAATGGCTGAAGATGTTAACAAATGGAAAAACATACCATGCTCATGGCTGGGAAGAATCAACATTGTTAAATTGTCTATACTACCCAAAGCAATATATAATTTTAATGCAATTCCTAATAAAGCTCCATTGTCATACTTTAAAGATCTTGAAAAAATAATACTTCGTTTTATATGGAATCAGGAAAAACCTCGAATAGCCAAAACATTATTCAGCAATAAAAACAAAGCAGGAGGAATCATGCTACCAGACCTGAGACAGTACTATAAATCGATGGTGATCAAAACAGCATGGTACTGGCACAAAAACAGAGAAGTAGATGTCTGGAAAAGAATAGAGAACCAAGAGATGAATCCCGTAACTTACCGTTATTTGATCTTTGACAAACCAATTAAAAACATTAAGTGGGGAAAAGACTCCCTATTTAACAAATGATGCTGGGTGAACTGGCTGGCGATCTGTAGAAGATTGAAACTGGACCCACTCCTTTCACCATTAACTAAGACAGACTCTCACTGGATAAAATATTTAAACTTAAGATATTAAGTTAAGATATAAACTTAAGATATTAAGTGCAGGGAAAACTCTTGAAGGAATTGGCCTGGGTGAATATTTTATGAGGAGGACTCCCCAGACAATTGAAACAGTCTCAAAAATATACTACTGGGACCTGATCAAACTAAAAAGCTTCTGCACAGCCAAGAACATAGTAAGTAGAGCAAGCAGATAACCCTCAGAATGGGAGAAAATATTTGCAGGTTATACCTCTGAAAAAGGTCTAATAACAAGAATCCACAGAGAACTCAGACGTATTAGCAAGAAAAGAACAAGTGGTGGCCAAGGGACTTGAAGAGAAAATTCATCTCAGGGTGGGCAAGGGACTTGAAGAGAAAATTTTCTAAAGAAGACAGATGTGTGATCTACAAACACAGGAAAAAAAGGTCATCATCCTTAATCATCAGAGAAATGCAAATCAAAACTATTTTGAGATATCACCTAACCCCAGTAAGAGTAGCCCACATAACAAAATTCCCCAAACCAGAGATGTTGGCATGGATGTGGAAAAAAGGGCACACTTCTACACTGCTGGTGGGAATGCACACTAATATACTCCCTCTGGAAGGATGTTTGGAGAATACTTAGAGATCTAAAAATAGACCTGCCATTCAATCCTATAATTCCTTTACTAGGTTTATACCCAGAAGACCAAAAATCACAATATAACAAAGACATCTGTACCAGAATGTTTATTGCAGCCCAATTTATAATTGCTAAGTCATGGAAGAAGCCCAAGTGCCCTTCGACCCACGAATGGACTAACAAATTGTGGTACATGTATACCATGGAATATTATGCAGCCTTAAAGAAAGATGGAGACTTTACCTCTTTCATGTTTACATGATGGAGCTGGAGCATATTCTTCTTAGCAAAGTATCTCAGAAATGGAAGAAAAAGTATCCAATGTACTCAGCCCTACTATGAAGCTAATTTATAGCTTTCACATGAAGGCTATAACCCAACTATAGCACAAGACTATGGGGAAAGAGCCAAGGAAGCGGAAGGGAGGGGGGAGGTTAGGGTGGAGGGAGAGTAATGGGTGGGGCCACACCTATGGTGCATCTTAGAATGGGTACAGGTGAAACTTACTAAAGGCAGAATACAAATGTCTACATACAATAACTAAGAAAATGCCATGAAGGATATGTTGAACAGTTTGATGCGAATATTTCAGATTGTATATGAAACCAGCATATTGTACCCCTTGATTGCACTAATGTACACGGCTATGATTTAACAGTAAAAATAAATAAATAAATAAAAGGACCATACATAATGATGATGGATACACACATACATAGAAAAGTGAATCACGTACTAAAGGATATTATCAGGGATTGTTTGTAGGTAGACAACTGGAAATTGGGAACAAAATAGACCTGAATTTTATCCAAATATTAGATTCCTTTTCCTAAAAACACACAAAAAGCATATTGCAAAAAATGAAAGAGGTGTATTTAAGCTCTTGCTGCTGCTATGAAAGACCGTGACTGGCCTTCTCCTTGTCCTCTGACAACAGATCCTCAGAGCTCCAGGAGAGCAGGAGGAGAACCTCAAGGCCTAAAGGTACAACTGCAGTTGTAGAAAATGGAATGGGGTTTGAGCTTCAATGTCTTTTTTCTTTAGTTTATTTTTGTAGAGACAGGGTCTCACTATTCAGCCCAGACTGGTCTTGAACTCCTGGTCTCAAGCAATACTCCCCCCATGGCCTCTCACAGAGCTAAGTGTGAGCCAGCATGCCTGGCCTCAATTTCTATTTACAATAATGATACGCAGAAACCACGACTGATGCCCGCATGAACCTGGACGATGTCACTCCGAGAGTGCCCACTGTCACAGCCCATCTCACCTGCAGACACCATAAGATACTGTTAGTTTCGGAAATAGACCCCGATAGCATCAACACAACATACAACTCTCTGCCTGAGAAAAATTACATTGAGAGAAGGAGAAAATACTTTGAAGAAAAAGTCAGATTGGAGATAGGATTGGTCAAGTTTTCAGGGTCTGAAAATATCCCCCTAACTCAGTTTGTTTTTACTGTCATGACAAAATAGCAGACTTCGTACTTCATAAACAATAGAAATTGACTTCTTGTCAGTTCTTGTTGCAGGGAACTCTGACAGCAAGGCCCCAGTGTGTACGGTGTCTAGTCTGGGCCTGATCTTCTCTTCCAAGAGAGCGCCTTGTTACTGCATCCTCTGGACGGCATGAATGAATGCTGTGTGCTCACATGACAGAATGGACAGAAGGCAAAAGGGCCTCTGCTAGTGCCCTCTCGGCCTTTGTAAACACTAGTCTGTGTTTAGAGGAAAGCCCTCATGACTTAATCACATCCCAAAGGCCTCACCCTTAATACTGTCACAAATGGATTAAGTTCAAAGTGAATTCTAGAAGGGCACATTCAAATCATAGCACCTCTCAAAAGATAGCTTCTTTAAACATGCAAAGCACACAACCTCTCAGAAAGAGGAGATTTTCTAAACAGAATTTTTGAAGAGTTTTCTTTCATCTCTGCTTCTTTCTCTCCTGTTGGCCACTGGATTCGGGCTCTAAGTTAAGGTGTCTGACAGCCTCGATCAGTGCAAATGAAGAATTGAAATCTGACCTTGTTCACATTGTGGGGGCTGTCTACTAAAGACTGCGTGTTTTATTCTTTTTTTTTTTTTAATTAGTTAAGCAGGTGCTAAAAAACCAAGGTATAAACACAAACTCACAGCTGAATTTCTGCACTAAAATGTGTTTTCTTCTATAGGCTAATGACTTAAACTCTCAATAATGAGATAACAGTCCTCAGGTGGTTCATTTTCCAGTGAAGGCACTGCTCAGTAGGGCTTCTTTACCAGATCAGGTTGCTGTATTGAACCATATCCTTTGTGCTGATCCACATGTTCCTAGAATTGGTTTTCACTTAAGCAAGGCTGTATCTGTGTTAAAGTCTAGAAACAGATCTTGCTCTTGCCACGTGCTGGCTATTGGAGGACCCTCCCTGCTTCAGATTTACCAACAGCATGAATCAAGAAAAGTTAGTCAAACTTCAGGCTCAGGTCTGGATAGGGGGCAAGGGTACAGCTTACAGAAAGAAGAAGGTGGTACATAGAGCAGCTACAGTTGATGACAAAAAGCTTCAGAGTTCTCGTTAAAAACTGGCTGTGAACAATATAGCGGGTATGGAAGGGGTATGATCACGTTGTGAACATGATTAAAGCTGATGGGACAGCTATTCATTTCAACAATCCCAAAGTCCAAGCTTCCCTCTCTGCTAACACCTTGGTAATTATCGGTCATGGAGAAGCTAAACCAATCACAGAAATCTTCCCAAAATATTAAGTCAGCTTGGTGCTGACAGCTTAACAAGCCTTCAGAAGTTAGCTGCGCGGTTCCCACCGCAAGTCTTGGATAGCAAAGCAGCAAACCTGGGAGACATTGATGGGGAGGATGATGATATTCCAGATTTTGTAGAAAACTTTGATGAGGCATCAAAGTATGAAGCTAACTAAAAATTTTTCCAGTTTTTGGAAGCTCTCATGGACTAGATTTAACAAATCAGCTATGTGATTCCAAAGTTTTACAGACATGGAGAACATCACCTGTCACTAGTTCAGTAATATAAATATTTTGTATATTACTAACGTTGTTTGGGCGGTGGCCACATACACCCAGGTTGGCGGGTTCAAAACCAGCCTGAGCCTGCTAAAACAACAATGACAACTGCAACAACAACAGCAAAAAATATAGCCGGGTGTTGTACCTGTAGTCCCAGCTACTTGGGAGGCTGAGGCAAGAGAATCACTTAAGCCCAAGAGTTTGAGGTTGCGGTGAACTGTGATGCCATGGTACTCTACCGAGGGCAACACAGTGAGACTCTGTCTCAAAAAACAAAACAAACAAAAAATAATGCTGTTTGTTAAGCATTTTTTTGGTCATTTGATTTTGCATTTTGCACTTCCTCCCAGGATCTGTTCTTTTTGTCAAAACATGAAGTATTAGTTCAGTTTGAGGGTGTGTTTGGTTTTGATTCTTGGTTTTTTTTGTTTTTTTCTTTGTTGGAGTATTTTTGGTGTATATATGTATACAGTGAAGAGCAAATTGGATAATAGTTCTATTTATCTTTCTCTCTTCCCCAGTAGAAATAAAACAAATCTTTACCAAAAAAATTATTAGAAATAGAAAAAAAGAATCTTTGCCAAATTCTTCAGTGATTATGATATCTGCATATAATTTTATTTATTCATTTATTTTAGGACAGAGTCTCACTTTGTCACCCTCAGTTGAGTGCTGTGGTGTCTAGCTCACAGCAACCTCAGACTCTTGGGCTCAAGTGATTCCCCTGCCTCAACTTCCCGAGTAGCTGGAACTACAAGCAGCTGCCACAAGAAAAAAAAAAAAATATATATATATATTTATATATTTAAAAATATATATTTATATATTTAAATATATAAATGTATATTTATATTTATATATGCATTTTTATAAATATATATAATATTTTTTTTTAATTTTAGAAATGGGGTCTTGCTCTTGCTCAGGCTGGTCTTGAACTCATGAGCTGAAGCAATGAACTCGCCTTTGCTTCCCAAAGTGCTAGGATTACATGTGTGAGCCACAGTGCCCTGCCCCCATATCTGCATATATTTTAAAGCCAAACCTTATAAAAAGCTTTTTGATTAAACCAGGAATAAAGTAATTTACTTAAAAATAAACACGTGTACTTCCCATTGGTACCGGGGCCCTTGGAGCCAATTGTGGTAGCAGAAGTGACTCATATTTTGCTATTCAAGAGCAGGACAGCTTAGGAGGTCCAGAGGCCAAAGCAAGAGCATAGCCATCTCTTAGGACTTCTCTGGACCTTCCTTGGCAGAGGTGAGGTTTGTGGGATGACAAGTCAACCTCTAGCTTTGCTAAAGGAAACCAAGCTTTGTGTTGAATAATAGCTGTTAGTCACCATTTTATTCATCAATATTCTAAAAATTATGGGGAAGTCTGCATCATCAAAAAAAAATTGTCTGTCAACACAAAGATAAGGACAGCGGTTTTCTTTTGAGAAAAGTACAGCTTGACATTTTCTTCCTCTAGATTTCAATGTCAGTTTAAAGATATTTGATACAAGCATCCGTAAATGCTGTCATTAAATAGCTACATTTCCCAGAAAACTCCTGTGGTTTTTATAACTTTCCCTAATTTCTAACAGGCCTAATACAAATTTAGCCTGATGTGTCTGAGTCTTGGAAATAGAACATTTAGCAAGTTCTGTGTATTAATTTACTACCCAGGGTGCCAAAAGCTACATACTGTCAGTACTATTTGGCAGTCCCCTGGTGCCAGGGCTGACACTCAGCAGATGTGGACGTACTGGCTAGTGTCCATCTTAACTGGTTAGTGCCTACCTGAGTTTCACCAGGGGTACTGTGCTGTGCATAACCCCCTGGCCCAGAGATCACCATTGCCCCAGATCTGTGGGTCTTGACAGACTTTGTGCCTCAGCACTGACTTCTGGCTTCAAGCCCTTTCTAGTCTACTGCTTCTCCAGCTTTCTTCTCCTCATTCTTAGGCAATCTGATCCTCATCTTCACCCGTGAGCTCATCCTCTCTCTAGTAGAGCCAATCAGACCTTAGGCAGAAAGTATTTGAACCTTTCCACTCACCACCCTAGATGCAGGGCTAAGTCCCTAGCAGGAACACATGATATGACAACCTGAAGATCACTCCAGCTTGGTCTTAGATTCAGCTGTCTTTTGTTCCATTTTCCCAAGTACATGTGTTGTTTCTGTTCAGACCAGAGTCTCCTTAAGGACTGGGGCCTGCTTTGTACTAGCAGCTTATCATCAGAGAACAGACAGCTCCCTCTGACCCTGACTGATGCCCAAGTGTAGTGCCCAGCTGACAATGTTCCCTATCACTGCCTGGTTGCCTGGATATCCAACTATAACCTGAATTCACCCATCACTGTGCACTCCTGTCAAATACAGGCCCAGAGTCCTACAAACCTGATCCCAGGCCAACTGCTTATATAAACTAGGAGCGCCTGTTACACCCTTTGGCTACTTCCCTGGAGCCTAATTTTCTCTCTGTGCTGGCAGCCAGGTCTGAGCCTTCAGTTCACCTCAGCACCTTGAGCAAACTTTACAGGTCCCGCCCTCTCCCAGCCTTCTCCATTGGATCCCACACAGCCAGGTCAAGTCTCGTTCTTCTCTGCAGTGCTTAAACAAGGCAGTTTCAGCAGGACTAAGTCAACAAGACTGCAGCTTCAGTCTTCTACATTTGTCTGTCTGTTAACAAGCATCTTAGGTTGTTTCCCCATGAGCCAACTTCAAGATGAGGATTTGAGTCCCAGAAGTTTTGTTTGGAATTGACCTAAGGAAATGTTATTGAACGGATTACTCCATGAGCACACAGGGTTCAGTGCTACCAAGGGAACTACAGATGACAGCTAGAATTCATCTTAGAGTCATCCCACACAAGGAAGGCGAGGAAGCTTAGGGGTTTTTCCTCCCATTCCCATGGTCATTGGCTGAGAGCTGCACTTGCACTTCAGGGTGAAGCTGTCCAGTGGAAATTTGTGGGTGTTTGCAGTAGGGTGCCCTAGTATTTACTGGGATGGTGAGTACCCAGAGATTATAGCAGTGTCTTTCAACTTTTTTTTATCTCCCAGCACAGTTAAATTAAGTTGATCAAAAAAAAAAAAGAGTTAAAAAAAAAAGAATATAGTTACTTTGCTATAAAAATCTTTCAAAAATAATTTAATTATGATTTTAAAAATCTCCTTGGCACACCTATGATCCTCTCCTGGCACACAAATGTGTCATGGCACACGGGTTGAAAATCACTGGGTTATATAGCACAGCACAGGGAACATCTGCTATAATCAGTAAAAATCAGTGAAAACAATGCTCAAACTTGTTGCTGTAGCGATTCTGAAAAGCTGCTGGAGGAAGTTTTACACAGTATCACCATGATTCTGTAGGATTCTTCTCAAGTTTCTTACGATTGTCTCGTGAGTTGTGCATTAAAGCCTCATAAAAGACTGCTTGGCAGCTCCTCCCCATCCATGAACATCCAGAATTCTCAGAGGTCTTTCCTGGGTCTTCTGCTGTCTTTTGAATCTGAGAATATAGTCCATCATTCACTGTTTAGCGAGCTTTCTCCCATCAGAAAGGGCATTCCCTAAGCCCAAGTATAAAATACTCTTCTACCTTCAAGGAACATGTAGTCTTAGTGGACAATTATAATATGCATTACTATTTCTTTCAGGTGGGATGTGGGGTGAAAACTAAAGGGATGGAGTTGCTCAAGAGACTTTCCAGCTGGAAAATCTACAGGAGCAGAAATCAAGATAATTTGAGAGAACATCAGCACTAGGCATGGTGGCTCATGCCTGTAATCCTAGCACTCTGGGAGGCCCAGGCGGGTGGATTGCCTGACCTCACAGGTTCCAGACCAGCCTGAGCCAGAGCAAGACCCCGCCTCTAAAAATAGCCAGGAGTTGTGGCAGGTGCCTGCAGTCCCAGCTACCCAGGAGGCTAAGGCAAGAGAATTGATGGAGCCCAAGAGTTAGAGGTTGCTGTGAGCTATGATGCTATGGCACTCTCCTCAGGGTGAAATAAATAAATAAATAAATAAATAAATAAATAAATACTACATCAAGCTATAATTCCAGTTCTTTGAGAAGCTGAGGCTGTAAGATCACCTGAAGCCAGGAGTTCAACACCAGACTGGGTAACACAGCAAGACCCTATATTAAAAAACAAGCAAACAAACAAACAACAACAACAACAACAACAACAACAAAAAACAGCTAGAAACACAGATTGAGCAATCTCTGTGCAGTTACTGAGAGCACGACCTTTAACATTGTGCTACAATTAGTGGTCAGGTCCCAGTTCTGTTGTCCACTCCTTAAGAAATGGGATGATTTCTGTATTCGTTACCTATATGACAAACTACCCCAAAACTTAATAGTTTAAAATAAGGTACATGTATTTTCTTATATTTTGTGAGTTAGAAATCTGGGCTCAGCTTTACTGGGTCCTTTTTATAAGTGTTTTATATGGCTGTAATCAAGAAGTTAGCCAAAGCTCAGGTCTCATAAGAAGACCAGACTGGGGAAGAATCTGCTTCCAAGCTCATGCAGTTGTTGGTAGGATTCAGTTCTTCATGAAATGTTGGACTGAAGGGCTCGGTCCAAGATCACTATTGTCTAGAAGACATCCTCAGTTTCTTGCCAGCTGGGCTTCTCCAACATGGCCTTTGGCTTCACCAAGAAGGCAATAGAGACAGAAGTCACCATCTTTTCTAACCTAATCATGGAAATGACATCTTATCTTCTGTGCCATATTTTTTTTATTTATTTATTTATTTATTTATTTATTTATTTATTTATTTTGAGACAGAGTCTCACTCTGTCACCCTGCGTAGAGTGCTGTGGTGTCACAGGTAATAGCAACCTCAAATTCTTGGGCTTAAGTGATTCTCTTGCCTCAGCCTCCCAACTAGCTGGGACTACAGGCACCTGCCACAACGCCCAACTACTTTTTGTTGTTGAAGTTGTCATTGTTGGTTAGCTGGCCAGGGCTGGGTTCAAACCTGCCACTCTTGGTGTATGTGGATGGCTCTGTAACCACTGTGCTATGGGCACTGAGCCCTTCTGTGCCATATTTTATTGGTTAGGAGTAAGTCACTTGGTCTAGTCCATACTCAAGAGGAAGAGGTTACTTACATAAGGACATGCACACAAGGAAAGGGGATTATTGGGGGGCATTTTATAGACCACAATGTCCACATACTACTCAGGGATGGGAGGTGATAAATAGTGTTTTTTTTTTTTTTTGAATGTTTATTATTACCAAGACAATAGGACACGTTGAAAGAATTGCTCTACAGAAAAATAAACATCAGATTTCAGAAGGGGTAGCCCATGAAATAGGAGAGTTTGGCATTATGAAGTCTACTCTCTTTAGTGGACAAATCCACCTAAGAACCCAGTCATCTAGCTATTCTATAAGCTCCTTGAGGGTAAGACTATATCCTTTATCTTGACATCAGCATTTTGGGCACCGTTCCCTGACACAAGAAAGAAACGTGGAGAACATTAATGATTGAGGAATGGTCTAATGAATGCTAACATCTGTCTCTCTCTTAAGATATCCTCTTGCCCATGAGGTACACATTTAACAAAATATTATAAAGTTTAAAAAGTGGTTACGTAAAGGGGAAATTTATTATTGCGGGAATACTAAATAAATATTTGATTAAACAAATGTCAATAGGCTTTCCTCATGTTGGCTCTGGGTGTATTCACTTTTTGAATAATACTTTTCAAAATGCTAATATGAAAAAAAAAACTATAATGTGGACCATTATAAAAGCTGTATTCAGGAAAATCTGCACCTGTCATGATAGAGTGAGCTTTGTGAACCTGGGCATTGGGCAATTAGAATTCAGCATCTAGGTTTATCTAGTGAGGACAATTAGCAAGGAACATAGGAACTGTATGTACTCTGGGAAGTAGCGTCCCACAGGGACTCAGAGTTGGAGGCCAGCAGAACAGTGGATCCATATGAAGATCTGTGCAAAACCTCCTCTATACAAGGATACCTATAAATTTTTGTAAGCCCTTAGAATTCTGGGACTGCAGAAAATGCTACGAAAGCTATGTTAACTAGTGTGATGAAAATGTGTCAAACGATCTGTGAACCAAGTGTATGGTGCCCCATGATCACACTAATGTACACAGCTATGATTTAATAAAAAAAAAAAAAGAAAATGTCCATTGTTTTGTCATTTATTTCAAATGAAATGCTGGTTAGAAAACAAAGTTTATTTATTAAAAGAAATTAATACTTGTTTCCAGAACTGATATACATTCTCTCATTCATTCTTTAATTCATTCATTTGCTCCTCTTTCTCCCCTTCCTCTCTCCGTCTCCCCCTCTCTTTTTCTTCTCTCCCTCTTTCCTTTCCTTTCCATCTTTTTTTCAATATACATATATCCTCTCTCACTAGGAAATGTCATAAAAAATATACAGCTCTTTTCTAAGCTGTTCTCTTATTTTTAGGCCAAATCAATATTCACAATGATAGCCTACTTCTGAAACCTGATTAAGCTTCAGTTGGAGTAAAGAGATATTTTCATATTGCTTTTCTTATTTAAATATGACACTTCTTGTTGAAGATTGAGGCCTTTAGTTGAACTTCTAATTTCTCTAACCATTATACATATTTATTAAATGATGCTAAGCCTACCACTTTGCATTCTCCTGCATCATATGGTTACACAAAGTCAAACTGACGTGCTGTGGTCATCTTAGGGGCCAGCCTAGGATACCCTTCTGCAGGCACAGTCCCTGTGAGAGTAAGGGCAGAAGTTCTTTTCTTTCATAAATTTTTCTATCATTTTCTCTATCTCAGGGAGAAGTTATTTCCTGACTCTATACATGTAAGATATTTATGGAAAGTTACAAACATTACTGGCTAATTCAGCCTTCTTATTCTGTTTTGGGTGATTTAAACCATGAATATTAATACTAGGATTCCTTGGATGTTGAGAGATGAGTAAGAATCAGATTGTGTACTTCATAAGTACAACAGGGGGGTTCCCAAGAACTACAAATTCTGTAAAACAAATCCTTTAAATAAATAATGGAAAATGATGGTTTATTATAAGCCCTTTGAAAAGTTGAAAAATGATGCAAAAGGAAAGAACTCATCTGTTCTTAGTCAGTTTTTGACCTTTGACTATCTAAACAGAAGAAACACAGGAGCTGGAAGCTAGGAAACTGAGCAGCACCTCTGCTGTCACGTGAGCAGAGTGAGGCCCACCTCCCACCCCTGTGAAGGTCTATGGAGATGTACTAGAGGACCTTTACACAGAAGATTCCACTCCATAATTATTCACGAAGAAGGCCGCTGCTAAGACGTTGGCAATCTCAGTAACTTTTAATTTTTTTAACCTGTAAAATGAGGACCAGTTGTTTTCTAAGCTTTCCTGCTCTAAAATGCTGATACCAGGTCCCACCAAATTAAACTATCTCAGACTTCACATGACAGTTCCTGCCCTTCCAGTGCCCTCATACCATAGCCCCTTCTTATGGGGCTTGAAAATTCTATCATATGTCCTCTTGACACTAACACACTCAGTATCACTGTGCAAGTTCCTGCCAAAAGCATCTTATTTCTATAAAGGACAATGAAGGCCTCAGCACCAACATCAGATGCCCCTGTTACTAACAGCACTGAAGTTACCTGGGAGGAAGTGGCCCTAGGAAAAGGTGGAAATGTCTCCTCTAACTCTTTTCATTAGCAGGTATCTCTTCAAGAGGTTAATTTGCCACCTTGACCTTCTAGCTGCTCTCAAGGAAAGCTTATCTTTCACTTCTTTCAGGTGAAAGAAAACTTACTTCCGAGAAACCCTATTTATAGCAAATTCCAACATAGCCTTCAAGTGCCAGCCCAGTGTCACGTACTCTATGAAAGTTATTCTGACCCCCAACCCTCTTAAGAAATTGGGCACTCTTTCCCCAACCATTTCATCTTGTACACAGGCTCTGTATTATAATCTTCTCCCAGCAAGTGTAAGGTCTTCCCTAGAAGGGCTGTGGTCTTTTGCCTTTGTATCTCCAGGGCCCTAGTGCCCAGTGTATAATAGGGGTGGAAAATATATTTGCACAGTAGATGAGTTGATCAATTCTACCCTTCTCTGATCATTTTTTTATTATACAGTCTAGGCTATTTATGTCGAACGACCCAAATATATGCAGTAAATGAACTACTGAGATGAAATGCAACTTTTCTTAGTCAAGGAAAATTTTATGTGCAAGGAAAATTGGCTATTTCAAGAAATTTTATATGAATCTTTTTGTCAAGGAAGACATGAATTCAAATATTCATGGTGATTTTAAGGAGCAGACTGTGGGAGGGAGTTCAGAGTTGTTTTCTTTTGCCTAGACTGAAAATTGCCCAAAGAACCTAAGAATTGGCTCATTTCTCTCTCCCCAGCCCACACCCTAAATTAAAACCTGAATGAAAACTGATAGCAGTAAAAAGCACACTCTAAGGAAGTGTGTATCCACTAAAAAGAAATGAGTATAAAAGACAATTATTAATTTGTAAGGCATAAAGAAAAAAATGAAAAATTACTTTTAATTCTCCCACCATATTTTGCTAAATTTTTTTCATTTATGTGTATAGTGTATATACATATATGTACACACACAAGGTGGCCATAAAGTTCATGTGCAATTTAAAATAGTGTGAAATACATATATATGTACAGAAACTGTAGTAATGTTACATGTGATATTTTGTAATCCTTCTTTTATTAAACTTAACACATCATGGGTATCTTTACTGGCTGTACTATAATTTATTTGATCAGTTCTCTATTAATCATTTACATAGCTTCCAAGGTTTCAATGTCATTAAGAACACTGTGATGGACATTTTTGTGTACTTTCATTAGGGGAAAAAAAAAAACATGTTAAGAAACTAACTAGGCCAGGTGTGATGGCTCATATCTGTAATCCTAACACTCTGGGAGGTTGAGGTGGGAGGATTGCTTGAACTTGTGAGTTCAAGACCAGCCTGAGCCAAGTGTGACATTCATTTCTACTGAAAATAGGAGAATTAGCCAGGCATGATGGCACGTGGAAGGTGGAGGCTGGAGGAGAAGAATCACTTGAGCCCAAATGTTTAAGGTTGCTGTGAGCTATGATGACTCCCCTGTACTCTAGCTGGGGTGACAGAGCAAAATTCAACTCTGTCTAAAAAAAAAAAATGAAGAGAGAAAAGAAAAGAAACTGAACACATTTTGCCAGATTACCTTCTGCAGAAGACCATCTTATCGCACTGCCACCATCACTAGGTGACAGTCTGTTGCTCCCCACATTACCAACAGCAGCTATTAGCAATTTGCCGATTGATTAGGCAAGAATTATATTCATTGCTTTTTAATTATTTTGATTACTTGCTTGGGAAACATTGATCAAATTCTGCCAGAAACTTTAACCTCAGCCATGGAAGCAGCTAAGATTCAGTCCCATGTTGGGAAAGTAACAAGCAATGTGAATCCGATAATGGCTTAGGTGACATTTTGCTTATATTATATATTATTTGCTTATATTATAATATATAATACTTTTTTTTTGAGACAGAGTCTCAGTCTGTTGCCTCTGCATGGAGTGCTGTGGCATCATCATAGTTCACAGCAACCTCAAAATAGTCTGTTTTTGAAGTTTGTATAGCTAAGTTATTGGCTGTTTGGTTTTAATTTTCCCTTCTGGTCCCACATATCTGAGATAAACCTGAGAAATGGGAAGGATCACAAAGGACTGTCCTCACTTACCTCTCTTGCACATACCCTCCCTCAGCATGTAACACTTCAAACACTTCAGTCCACCATTGTGACTGGTCGCTCTTCTTTGCACCCTCAAATTTCCTGCTTAAAGTCCTTCTTGTTCTCACTCACTCATCCAGCAGTAACCTTCTCATTTTTCCCTTCCATTGAGTTTTGACTTTACACTAATTTGCTCTTATCTGTTCTTCTTAGAAATGTGCCTTCTTAGCAAAGAAGGACTCGGCCTGCATCTCACTTTATTCATTAGAAACCCTCGGAGGCAGGCTACAGGCAGGTTAGTATTGTCATTTGTGGGCATGCTAAGAGGGGTGATGGGTCTCTGGCTGTTTTAATAAGTAGGATGTGACTTAGGAGATAACTGTAATTTAGAATTCCTGACTAAAGTATTCCACAGATAGAGCAGACCAGCTTGTTAGGTACTGAAACAAAATGAAACTTTTGAACCCTTATTGTACACCAGGCACTATGTTAATTGTTTTCCATAAACTGAAAGATTTAATGTTCTAATTATACTTTTAGAAATGGAGGACCAAAGCTTCACAGAACCAAGTGAGTGATGAGAAGAGAATTCAAATCTGAGTCTGTCTGATGGGAAAGCTCATGATTTTCATTACACCATATCCTCAAGAGTGCTGATATATTTATGGAGAAGAAATCCTAAGAACGAGAAAATCAAACTACACATTCGGCCATCTCCCTAGATTTTAGTCTAGCTCTGCTGGCTCCTGCTCCCTCATTGCCACCCCCCAACACCCACACCTTCCTTACTTAAAGGGCCAACCACTGAAGTTAGGGCAAATTTCCCTGGGCTTATAAGAGTATTACTAACTTAGTGAAATATATCTAGCCAGGCAGCCATTGTGTTTGCCCCATGTACATAAAACAAGCCAATTTTCAATCAAGCCTATAAAGTTAGGTCAGTAACAGTTGAAATCACTGAGTTTGTCCAGAAACAATGGCTTTGAGAGTAGGAGGCAGTACAGGGGTTTTCCAAAGAGCCCCCACAATTCCATCCTAAGGATTCTAAAAGGAACAGCTGACTGTGCATTAGGTTACTTTAAAAGTGTAATGACCGTAGAAATTAACTTACGTTATTGGTTATGAGAGATTTAATCCTGAGACTTTCACTTGGGAATTATTTGGGATAAGGATAAGCCAAAATTGCTCTGGCTTAACAAATCCTGGTGAAAAGTGTCACCCTACTAGCAGTTGAATAACAATTGAACTAAAGCATTTTGCTTTCTATATCTTTTTCAAGAAAGTGTTAACAGGTTAGACACTCCCTTTGCCCTGATCCTTATTGTTTAAAAACATTACTCTTCGTGCTCTGGTTCTGCTCTGAGGTAACAGAAATTGGGGACACCTGGTAAATCCGTGACACGTATTAGACACTTAATAGGATATACACCTCCATGGGTTGTGAACTTCAAAAGACCCTGCTCTACTGTAGATGTTTCCATTAGTAGCCAATCCAAGTTTATTCCCCCAGGCCCATCTTTGCTAGCAGACCTCCCCTCTTATTGGGGGAAGAACACTTGCTGGTTCTTTTTCAGTCTGGGGTAATGAACCAGGACAACATGGGAGAACTTACAATTTCCTCCCCCTCTTTTCATTCCACCTTAGCTCATGTCTAACACAAGAAGGTCTATTTTTTATTTGTGGAAAAAAAAAACATATTCTTGCCTACCCACCAACTGGCAGGCACTTTCACTCTTGTATATCTGTCTCTTAATATAAACATTGCCCCTCCTAATCAATTTTTACCCGTTCCAATAAAAACAGGTGGCAAGCCCCCAAAAAGCTCCATTCTAATCTCACTCCTTGTCACCCTGGAATAGCCACAGGGAATGGGACAGGACTCAGAGTTGAAGGACCTTCTCTACATTTCTTCCACATATTATCACGAGACCTACAAGAAAGCCTAAAGGAAATATCCCAAAACCTTATAAAACTACAAGATCAAATAGATTCCTTAGCAGCCATAAGCTTCCAAAACAGATGTGTTAGACCTTCTTACTGCAGAAAAAGGAGGCTTGTGTTTGTTTCTAGATGAAGAGTGCTGCTTCTATGTCAACCAGTCTGGACTCATCAGAGATGCAGCCAAGAAATTAGCAGAATGACAACTTCCGAAGACAAAGAGAAAACAGCTGGCAATCTCAGTTTGACTCACAAGGATGGCTCCCTTGGGTCCTACCTCTAATCACCCCTTTAATTCTTTTATTACTTTGTGTCTCCCTAGGTCTGCTCCTTAAATGGACTATGACCCAGCTAATTTGGAACACCATTTGAAGTGAACTCAACAACATGTCACCCAGGTCCTTCTTCTCTAGGAGGCTCGTTCAAGACAACACTGAAATCTTTCTAACTCCAGTAAGTCCCCACTTACCCCTAAAGAGTCTATGGCCCACTCCATCAGGAAGTGGTTTTGAGAGATTACAGATTATCCTTAAAATAAAAGTGGGGAGTTGCGGGAAGAAATCCTCACAACCCTCACAGCAGCACAGCTATTTGGGAGATAGGTAGAAAAAGAAAGCAGGCCAGAAATCAAAATCCATGATCACAGCAGCCCCCTTCCCACACTCCTGAAATTCCTCATGACCCTGAAAGGACGATAGCCATCCTAGCAAGACAGCTACTGATAAAAAGCCGGTAAGAAACCAAATGGCATGGTCACAGTAACCCCTTTCCCTTGAATGCTTCAAAGCCAGTGTTCCTGGGAAGCATCAGAATCTCAGACCCTTGTCCTGGCTGGCACTAGAGAAAGGCCTACATATAAGATTAACACCTTCCAAAGAAGACTTCCTTTGTCTTTCGTGACCCCCTCTGACACTCAACTACATTAATAAAAAACCCTTGAAACTGGGTGAGGGGCTGACTTCTAGTCAGACTCTGTTCTGCTCCTTTAAAATAAAGTCAATCCTTAATCACTGGACAGGCCTCCTCTCCTTCTTGCAGACCCTGGCCCAGACTCTATCCCTAAACCTCTCACACTCTGCCTAATCTCAACTGTCTTCACTTGCCAGATAAGGTGTCTCCGTTGACTCCCTCCTTCCCAGTTTAGATCCTGACACTGTGGAGGGACAATCTATCCTAGCAGTGCACGTCATCACCCAGTTGTTTCCTAATATTGGAAGAAACTCTAAAAACTTGTAAAGGAGCCTCAGACTTCACAAGTGGAATTCCAAACCTGGCCTTCAATGGTGTTTGATAACCAGATGGAGACAGAGACCAGGGGAAAGAGGAGGCAGGACACAACAGGCCCTGGGAGCAGAAAAAATACTATAAAAATAAAAAATAATAGATCTTCTAATATTTAGCTACATAGATTAAAGAACAATTTTCAAGGTTCACTCTCTATTTTAAGTGAAAGTACATGACACATCCTGGATTAATGAGAAAGAAGTCAAATATTGATCTAAAATAGAAGCATTTTTAATGTAGGGATTGGTAATGTTTAATTTGATATACAGAGATTAGAACAAGAAGTGTGTTTAACAGTAGAGGTGATAAATTTCCTTTGTACCTAATGAACACTTAATTTTAAGTAAGTTTTTTTACTTTCAGTTTGTCATATTATTCTATGCTAAATAGGAAATTAGGAAAATAGATATAAATATAAAAGAGTCCCTCATAATCTTGTTAACGTAATAAGAACAGAGATTCACACTTGTAATTGTTTTTGGCCTTCCAGTCTTTTCCTTAGTGTCTAAATTTAGTATCATTAGGATGATAGTTAATGCTATTTTTGGTGTATTTGTTTTGCTTAACCCTGATGGTTTCCAATTCTGATTGTGGACCAAATGCTTTTTCTATATGGGGAAAAAAAATTAGGAAATATTTTTGTTAGCCATATAATATTTCAGTGTTGAAATTATCAGTAATAAGACTTCCCCAGCTTGGCACTTGGAGCTCAGTGGTTAGGGCGCCAGCCACATAAACAGAGGCTGGTGGGTGCGAACTAGCCTAGGCCTACTAAACAACAATGATAACTACAAAAAAAAGCCAAATACCCTGGCGTTGTGCCTGTAGTCCCAGCTACTTGGGAGGCTGCGGCAAGAGAATCACTTAAGCCCAAGAGTTTGAGGTTGCTGTGAACTGTGACGTCACGGCACTCTACCAAGGGGTGACATAATGAGACTGTTTCAAAAAAAAATAAAAAGACCTCCCTATGTTGAGCTTTTAGGTTTTTGCTGCAGTAAATATCACAGAAGCAACAAGTTTTTATGTAAATCTTTATTCTCATTTCGTAGTATAAGAAAAATTTCTAAAAGTATAATTACTAGGTTTAAAAGATGCACACTTTTTTAGTCTCTCCATACATCAAGGTAATTTGCTTACCTAAAAGGGTAATTGAATTTTTATCTAATGTATAATAAGCACCATTTCTCTATACACTCAATAGAATGAAGTATTATCTTAAAAAAAAAAAAAAACTTTGCTAATTTGATAGCTGCCATTTTTTTTTTTGAGACAGAGTTTCACTGTGTCGCCCTTGGTAGGATGCCGTGACATCACAGCTCACAGCAACCTCCAACTCTTGGGCTTAAGCAATTCTCTTGCCTCAGCCTCTCAAGTAGCGCCCGCCACAACGCCTGGCTATTTTTTGTTGCAGTTGTCATTGTTTAGCGGCCTGGGCTGGGTTCAAACCTGCCAGCCTTGGTGTATGGGACTGGCATTGCAACAACTGTGCTACAGGCACCAAGCCAGCT
Source organism: Nycticebus coucang (assembly GCF_027406575.1). NCBI lineage: Eukaryota > Metazoa > Chordata > Mammalia > Primates > Lorisidae > Nycticebus > Nycticebus coucang. The sequence goes on along the minus strand of NC_069800.1, from coordinate 4,134,084 downwards.
GCCAGTTATTTTAAATTGTGTTCTTACTTACTAGTAAATTTAACTATTTGAATTCTGTGAAATTTTTGTTCGTGGTATTTACTCATTTTTTTCATTGATATTTATATGTCTACTATCTTTTCAGGCTGTTAGCTTTTTGTCACCAAATACATAGAGGATCTGAGAGTACTAGGAGTAGAGTTACTGATGAAAATGGATAAGCTTATGGAGAAAAGGACATAGGAGTGAGAACTGAGCCCAGAAACCCAACTATAGAAGTGGATAAAAAGTCAGTCAACAGAGAACGTTAAAGAGAGGACTGATTACTTTCTTTACTCTAAAAATTAATCCTTCGCCTTTATTATGAAATCTTTGTTTTCTCTCAGGATTTAGTAAATAATTTATTAATGTTACTCAAAAATTGTTCTGTGGTTTTTTTGTTTAATATCTTCTCAGCTAAGGTGAAAAAATAGCTGTCATCTAAATTTTAGTTTCAGTTAAGTTTTATGCTGATACTGTTCTTATGTATTACTCAGGAGTTACAGCCATGATTTCATGTTTATCTCAGTCTAGGAATATAGATATAATCTTGTGTTTAATTCAGATTGATCCTGAAGCAATTTGGAAGAAATTAGACTGTCTCCTTGAATGTAAATGTTGCATTCTTTGTTTAAAAAAAATTATCATATAGGGCGGCGCCTGTGGCTCAGTGAGTAGGGCGCCAGCCCCATATGCCGAGGGTGGATGGTTCGGACCCAGCCCCGGCCAAATTGCAACAGAAAAATAGCCGGGCGTTGTGGCGGGCGCCTGTAGTCCCAGCTGCTCGGCAGGCTGAGGCAAGAGAATCGTGTGAGCCCAAGAGTTAGAGGTTGCTGTGAGCCGTGTGACACCCTGGCACTCTACCCGAGGGCGGTACAGTGAGACTCTTTCTCTAAAAAAAAGAAAAAAAAAAATCATATATAAAAACATTCTTTAGAATTATAACAGTTACATACCCACCAGCTGCATAAGAAAGAAAAAAACGAACATGATTGAAGCCCCCTCTAATTGCATCCTCCCCAGTTATTCTGAAACTAATATTTATCACTCCCATCTTTTTTCTTATGCTTCTTATTCTACATCTAGGTCTTGTCTAGTTAATTAAAGCAAATGTTCCAGGTAAACATACTTCATCAACTGAAACATTGTTTGGACCTAGGGAAAAGTTAAATATATAATTTTGTGTTGTATTACTCCTTTTACTTTCTTTGGTTTGCCTTCTTTGAATTGCCCAACTCTTTGCAGGTTCCATGCTTGTTTTAATTCAGGGTTCTCTCATTTGTCTGTGGTTAGCAGAACTCAAAAGTGGGAAGAATCTAAAGTGATAGTTGATTGCTTGAGTGGGCAGGGTAGGAGCAAAAGGGCAAAGAAAAATGAAGGCAACAGAGGGAGTAATCAGATTCTTTCCAAAGCAATTGAACATACGTCATAAGTAGTTTTCTGCAACTACTTTTACAGCTGGAGTTTCTGAAATAATTTAATGCAGGATTGAAAAGGAGGATACAGTTGACTCATTTGTATAGCGTATATGACTCATTGGATAGAATGAAAACATTTTTATTTAGGTCCTCATAAAGAAGTGGGGAGGCCGGGCGTGGTGGCTCACGCAGTAATTGCAGCAGTCTGAGAGTCCAAGGTGGGTGGATTACTTGAGCTCAGGAGTTCAAGACCAGCCTGAGGAAAAGCAGTCTCTACTAAAAATAGAAAAACTGAGGCAAGAGGATCACTTGACCCCAAGAGTTGGAGGTTGCTGTGAGCTATGATGCCATGGCCCAGGGGGTGACAGCTTGAGACTCTATCTCAAAAAAAAAATAATAATAATAAGTGGGGAACCTGTGGCGTTAAGGTGATATGTGGCTTTCTGGGTCCTCAAGTGTAGCCTTTTGACTGAATTCAAATATTGTAGAACAAATCCTTTTATTAAAAGGGGTGTAGTAGAGAAAGATGAAGCTTTTCTTGCCTCTTTTGATGTTTAAAAAAGAATCTTGTAATCAGAAAGCCACAACAGGTTTCCTATCCCTGCAGGGTGGCCAGAATGACAGTGCCATTGGCAGCCAGGGTGTGGTAGAAAGGGTGCACAGTTCAGCACATCTGGATTGTAGTCCTGGTTCTCCCTTTGACTCTTGTGTGTGACCTAAGGCATGTGAATAACCTTGCCTTTGTGTCTTTATTTTTTATATGTCTCTGGAAATAGACAGGGGCAGGGTGTAGAGTAGTAGACTATAGCTCTTGAGACCTTTTACTTCTGTAAGTTAATCTTATTGCTTTAAATTATGAATCTTAGAGTATTTCCTTATGAAACATTTCTTAAGGCTGTGATTTACTGAACTGCATTAAAATGTTAAATTTTAGGGAAGACATATGAGGAATTTGCATAAGGCAGCTGTGCAAAATGGAGCAGGAGGAGCTTTATTTGTGGTAAGTAATTACTTAGATTTCTTCAAAAAGAAAAGACTTGGAAATTTGGGTAAATCTATTGTAATAAGCCAAAATATCTTTTTTTTTTCTTTTTAATTTTCTGTCTTTAACTAGTCAAGTGAAGCAGTGGGAGTGGAGAAAGAACAAAGGAATCTGTAATGGATTGTGATTAAGCCAAAATATCTCAAACACCAATATCTTTGGTATATCATGGCCATTGGGATATTTACATATTGCTAATTGAATTTACATTTAAAAAGATACGTTGTTCCACCTAAAGCTCTCACATTTAAATTGGCACCAGGGAAACTGTAGGAATAAGAACCTAGTTTGTTCTTTGGTGAAATTAGTGTGAGCCTTTAACCTGATTCTAACAACTCTTTGGGTTCTTAAAATTCAGTCATGTTGGGTGGATTGCTTGAGCTCAGGAGTTTTGGACCAGCCTGAGCAAGAGCAAGATCCCATCTCTAAAAGTAGTGCAGTGTTACAGCAGGCCCCTCTAGTCTCAGCTACTCGGGAGGCTGAGGCAAGAGGATTGCTTGACCCCGAGAGTTTGAAGTTGCTGTGAGCTATGATGTCACAGCACTCTACCAAGGGCAACAAAGTGAGACTCTGTTCCCCGTTCACACCCCCCAAAATATCAATCATGTGGGTTGACTGAAGGTTCTGAGGCTGTAGCTTGGGGAATCCCAAAATGATAGTGGTTTGAAATTTATGGATTTTAGTAATGTAGTGAATATATTAGGAGCTGCCCTTTATATTTTTGGTTGTCAAGGTTTTATTACAGGGAGAAGTCTATGAATTTACCAGCTCACTTGTACAATTCAGAAGGGAAAATATAATGTATTCCTGTTTCTTACATGGTGAAGTTTTTAGCGATTAATCTAGTGTTGTTTAAATGCAATGTAATGGGCTTGTATGATGATTTAAGAGTTAATGTTATAATAAATAGCTTTTTGCTATGTATTATCATCTTTGTCTAAAAACATACCAGATAGGCCACATATTTAAGATCATTGTCCAAGTTTGTTTTCTTTCCTTTTTTAAATTTACATCCTTTAAAAAGTAGAACTCCCAAGAGTTGACATATCAAGAGATTCAGTTCTGTGTTTACCACACATACATATCTTTAATGGATATAAGTGTTAATCTCAGTGTGACTCATTTGATTTCTTGTTAGAAGAAACAGAGCTTCTTGCTATTGATTACTTTCTGTTTATGGAAAATATATGGAGAAGAAATGGCCCTTTTGTACCTTCCCTAAGTAATGAGCCTTAATGTTTTTTGACACAGATTTGGTCATTGACAAGCTGATACCTTTTCTTTTGGAAAAAATTTACGTACGTTCACACTCAAAATTTTGTGTCTTAATTTCTTTTCTTTCTTTCTTTTTTGAGACGGAGTCTCACTATGTTGCCCCTGGTAGAGTGCTATGGCATCACAGCTCACAGCAACCTCAAACATGGGCTTAAGCAATTCTCTTGCTTCAGCCTCCCAAGTAGGGAGGCACCTGCCACAACACCTGGATATTATTTTTTGGTGTAGTTGTCATTGGTGTTTAGCAGGCCTGGGCTGGGTTTGAACCTGTCAGCCCCAGAGTATGTGGCCTGCACCCTAGCCACAGAGCTATGGGAGCCAAACCTTGTGTCTTAATTTCATAAGGCTTCTCATAATTGGCATTGTTTTGGTAATTACATTAGAAGATCCTCTTATCTATTGAAATTAGATAATACCAAAAAAAAAAAAAAGAATTATAGCAAAAGCACACATGGTAGTTTGGGAAGACTGCAATAAAAAAAAAAAAGAAATTAGATAATACTTTCTTTGTTGTTTGTTTTAGTGATCCTAAAGCTACTTCCCTTAACCTTTAAAAAAATGCCTCCTAAAACTTTTCTAAAATTTTGAGTTCTGTTAACTTTGGTAATCATTCTCATTCATGTTTTTAGTCATTCTTTTTGATGGAAGGATAGATAGATATACTATATCATGTTGTAATTAAAATGGAGAGACTAAACAATCAAGTAATAGTATAGTGATATATAGTGTTATTCACACGTTGATAGAATTTGGATAATTTTGAAAAATCTTTTTTCTTTGTATAGCACAGAGATACTCCTGAGAATAACCCAGATACTCCATTTGATTTCGCACCAGATACTCCATTTGATTTCGCACTATAAGGTATGACTAAGTTAACATCATATTATTAATTTACAGAATATTTAGTAGCTTTCATATGTATAAAGTGGGTGATTTCCTTTTTTATACAGAGGATAGAGGCAATTGTAGAAAACTACCCAGAAGGGCATAAAGCAGCTGCTGTGCTTCCAATCCTGGATTTAGCTCAAAGGCAGCATGGGTCGTTGCCCATCTCTGCAATGAATAAGGTACTGGTTCATTTTTACCTTAGTTGGAAAAGAGGAGAGATTGTGTATGATAACTTCCTTATGTAGAGATTACCCTGATAATCTCCAGTGTCAGAACCTAGGAGTTTGGAGCCCTTTAGACATTTATATGTTTCCTTGAGTTATATTTGTTTTTTGTTGGTTCCTTTAAGCTTTCTATCTTTGCAGAAAATAGAAGAAGTATTATGGTGAAAGAAGGTTTTTTGAGGGGGCTGGACCGGATGCAGTGGCTCATGCCTGTGCTCTGGGAGCTGAGCTCAAGGGTTTGAGACCAGCCTGAGCAAGAATAAGACACCTTGTCTACTAAAAACTAGAAAAACTAGCCAGGCATGGTGGTGGGCCCATGTAATCCCAACTACTCAAGGAGGCTGAGGCAGGAGGATCGCTTGAACCCATGAGTTTGAGGTTGCTGACACCATGGCACTCTAACGTGGGTGACAGAGTAAGACTTTGTTTCCCCCACCCCCACCCCCAAAAAAGGTTTGAAACAGTTACAATAAAGATAAAAGATCCCAGATGTGTATAATTTAGCATCAAGATTTCTGAAAATTAGCATAACATTTAAACATTAGAATTACAGGAAAAAAAGATCCGGGTATAGCTAGTATGAGTCTTTTTAGTATTGTACATCTTTGATTATAGGCTTTAACAAAAATTTATATAATAAGTAGTATTTTTGCTACCTTGGAACCTGCAAAAATGATATGAGCGACCCATTTTGGCTAACAATATGAAGATAGTCTCTTTGTACATATTTTAAGATTTGTTTATTTTTCTAATAGCTTTCAGCAGTAATCCAAATTTCAAGTTTATTTATATCCTAATAATATAATTACATTTGTGTGGCAATATAGTATATCATTTACAAAGTACTATACAAAAACCACATACTGGCTCAGTGCTCATAGCTCAGTGGTTAGGGCGCCAGCCACACACACTGAGGCAGGTGGGTTCCAACCCATCCAGCCTGCTAAACAATAATGACAACTGCGGGCGGCGCCTGTGGCTCATTGAGTAGGGCGCCGGCCCCATATACTGAGGGTGGTGGGTTCAAACCCAGCTCCGGCCAAACCACAACCAAAAAAAAAAAATAGCCGAGCGTTGTGGCGGGCACCTGTAGTCCCAGCTTCTTGGGAGGCTGAGGCAAGAGAATCACATAAGCCCAAGAGCTAGAGATTGCTGTGAGCCGTGTGACGCCACGGCACTCTACCGAGGGCAGTAAAGTGAGACTCTGTCTCTACAAAAAAATAAATAAATAAATAAAAAATGACAACTGCAACAAAAAATAGCCTATCATTGTGACAGGTGCCTTTAGTCCCAGCTAGTTGGGAGGCTGAGGCAAGAGAATCGTTTAAACCCAAGAGTTTGAGGTTGCTGTGAGCTGTGATGCCACAGCACTCTACCGAGGGTAACAAAGTGAGACTTTTTCTCAAAAAAGAAACAAAAACAAACAAACAAAACACATACTATACTTACTTGGAAGGGGAGATACCATGATCACAAAGGTGGTTTTCTCAGAGCAAGGCTCATCCATTGTACTTCGGATGTGCTGACCCCTGCGATTTCCCCAAATGTGGGAAACTCGACTGCATAATTTGTGGTAGTGGGGGACTGCATTTGCACTTTCCCCTTAATAAAAAAAAAAAGAAAGAAAATCCCACATACTATTTGATTTTTATGAGAATTATACAACTAAGCCATATTTTATTATGGAAAATATCTTTGATTTTTCTCTGGACTGACTTCTTCCCTGGCAATGTTTTCAACAAGGTAGATGTCCAATTATTATGTAATAATTTCTCAGTGATAGAGCTAGGACTGAATTCATTTCCAAATCAGTGCAGTTTTGGAGATGCTGCTATACGTCATTGTTATCACTCTGTAGACGTCACTGGATTAAAACTGTTAGGCTCGACCATCATCTTCCTTGAAGAATATGAATGCCCTTGGTTTATCTAATAGAATCCCTAACGCAAATTCTAGATTTAGTTTATTGACCTCTTATTTGCTTTGCGTGCACAGTACACTAACACTGTGAGGACCCTTAGTATTTTCTTCACTGTGAAAAATGTTATAAAGCAAGTTTAGTGAGGTACTGTCCTGAGTGAACATAGTCAGGTGGTTATTTTTTCAATAAATCACATTTCTTTGGGAGTTACATTATTTTAAGCTAAATAGCCTACTTTTCTAAATAATGATTTAGGTATGTGTTTCTAATTATGGTTTGGGGGATTTTTGTAAAAATTCATGTTTTTTAATAATGGCAGGCCTGTCAGAAGTCTTATTGAGTCTTATTGACAAGCTTAGGAGAGGAAAATAAGTAAGAAACTAAATGTCAGAACATTTAAGTAATAAGCTGTGTATGGTGGCTTGTGCCTATAGTCCCAGCTACTTGGGAGGCTGATCTGGGTGAATGGCTTGATCCCAGGAGTTTAAGACCATCCTGGACAACATTATGAGACTCTGTTTCTAAAAATAAAAATAAATATTGTTCTAGTCTTTTTAGAGTTGGATGTGTACGGAGGAAGAGGCAGGAAACAGTGTACAGAGAATAGAATCAAGATGCTTTTCACTTTACATTTGGGACGTCTAGTGTTGTTTCCTCTCCCTCTCCCCAATCCAAGAAGCACCCAACTAACACCCAACCTTACAACAAAAAAATCCATCCTTAAGCTCACTAATTATCTCTCTGTCACTAAGACATAGGGAGGTGTGTGGGAGAATTCCAGGGGAGAGCTTTTTCAAATTGACAAATCAGGGCCCCCGTCCAGGTTTGTTAAACTACTTAAGTAGTAGGGCTCTAGCATGTATATTTTGGTAGAGAGATCCCCAGATTCACATACATTCCTGGTTTAGAATCACTGGATTAGCACAGCTAGTTTGTGTGTCACAATCAAGCCATGATTTGATGTCTTTTGAGAATACATTTCCTTGAGAATTCCTGATAAAGTTCTACATTTTTTTCATCTGAATTTCATTTAATGACCTCTTCTTTTATGTTAGAACGTGGGCATACTACATATAATATGTATAATTTTAAGAGTGTCAGATAGGAAGTCTTAATGGTATTAGGTCACCTAGAAAGTTATAGCTATGATTATAGTCATGATCAACTGTATAAGGAGCAGCCCTAGCAAACATCTGGAAAGCCTTGTTTTCCCTAATAGAATTGCTGACTAAGAGAAGCATGCTGAGATAGTGGCCCTCTTAGTCCCGAACCCTGGGACATCAAAACAGGTATTTTCTATTCATGCCTTGATGCAAAGGGTTGGGAAGTACTTGTCTATTATATCCAGCTATTGAAAGAGTACTGTGATATGAAATGAAAGTTGTGTTTTGGATTATTCTGGAAAAGTGTCTGTGTGAGATGTATGCAGAGATATCTAAATGTAGATATGTAAACAAATATGGGTTAATAGCTTTGATTCTCAACCTTTTTTCTTTTGCAGTACCATTTGCACGTACTGTACCTCACAAGTAACATCAAGCCTTTTTTGAAAAATTGTGTAGGGTTTTAAAAATCTAATTGTTTACTTTATTGGGATTTGACCACTAATTTTTTGCCATTTAGACTATTAAAATGACAAAATATGAGTTGGTCCAAGTAGAGATTCTTAGTAGTGAAAGACTTAAAGATTAAGGGAAAAAGAATATCCTTTCTCAGAGATGAGGAGTAGGGTAGAAGGAGGAGGCAGTGCTATGACTCCACTAATTTCTGTGCTCTGTGTGATTTAAGTGTAAGATGTCTGCAAAAATCAAAGTGTTTATATCTGGTAATTATCAATACAAGAATGTTTTCCACTTTTGAAGAACTTTTCTATTTTTACCAAATTGAGGCAATGTTGAAATTGTACTTTTTACAACATACCTAAAAAGTTCAATTAATATTATTTTAGGTTGCAGAAGTTTTACAAGTACCTCCAATGAGAGTATACGAAGTAGCAACTTTTTATACAATGTATAATCGAAAGCCAGTTGGAAAGTATCACATTCAGGTCTGCACTACTACCTCTTGCAGGCTTGGAAACTCTGACAGCATCCTGGAAGCAATTCAGAAAAAGCTTGGTATGGGATACATTATATTGTGACTTTGATAAAAAGTAAAATTGTCTTTATTGATTTGACATATTTCTATCTTCTTGGGGTTTCCAACTTCCACCAGCTTCTTGGATCTGTTATTTCCCTGGTAGAAGGCTGTCTGTTACTGCCCACCTTTATTTCTTCCAATTTTGTGTTCTACCTTAGTTCTTAGCCTCCAAGCTGAGTTATCTGTTATCTTTTCTTTCTAAATCATTAAGCTTGTTTGAAAAGCTTCGAGGAGTGTTAAAATTTTGATTGTTTAGAAAATTATTTCACTTACTGTGTGATAGCATGTGACATGTAAAAATGACTATTATTATGCATACATTCTTCTAAAGCAGCCATGGAACAAATAAGAGTGTAGTAAAAATGCTTCAGGAAGGGGCATTTGAAATAGGTGTTATTATATAATAGTAGCATTTAAAAAGTAAATGGGGATTTTTCCATACGAAATGCCATTGCTGCATTTATACCTACATATGTCAAATGCAAGAAAAGGACTTATCCTTTAATTTTGTTATGAAGTATACAGTACTTGCATGTTGTAAAAATAGTTGGGCAGTATTGAAGTATTCGAACAGAAAGTTGAAGTCAGCTCAATATCCTACTCCTGAGCCCTAATGTATAAATTCTGATAAAAGTTGGGTATATAACAGATTTTATATCATATTGATTATTAAATACATAAATATAATATGTCTATGTTTGCTTTTTATACTTTATTTTGACTATCTTTCTATAGCACAATATATGTCTGCTTCTTTTTTCTATTATAAATTAAGTTACTCTGCAATTACTTTCATGTACATACATCTTTGCATACTTGTCCTATTAAATACTGAAGTTATTTACAAGAAGTAGAATTGATGGGTTAGACTTTATCATATTTTTCCAAATTGTGTTCCTTAAACATATGAGAGTAGCCATTTTCTTCATAACTTTAATAATCTTTGACATTAGGTATTTTCTGAGTTTTTGCTAATCATATAGTGTGACTGATTTTAGTTTAATTTTCACAATCAAAATGAAAATATAGTCTGATGCACTGCTATATAATAATAAACACTAGATATGGGTTTGTTGAAGTTTGATTGTTTTTTAAAGGAAGACATTTGCTTAAATCCTTGCATGGGCTATGCCTCATGCCTGTAATTCCAGCAGTCTGGGAGGCTGAGATGGTTGGATTGCTTGAGCTGAGGAGTTTGAGACCAGCCTGACCAAAAGTGAGACCCTTTCTTTAATAATAGCTGGGCATTGTGGCAGGCACCCAGGAGGCTGAGGCAAGAGATCACTTGAGCCCATGAGTTTGAGGTTGCTGTGAACTACAATGCCATGGCACTCTACCAAGGGTGACTAAATGAAACTGTCTCAAAAAAAAGAAAAAAAAAAAAAAAAAAAAAACACTGCCATGCCTCAATGCCTCACACCTGTAATCCCAGCACTCTGGGAGGCCAAGGCAGGCAGACTGCCTGAGCTCAGGAGTTCAAGACCAGCCTCAAGAAAATTGAGACTCCTGTCTCTAAAAAACAGTCAGGTGTTGTGGCAGGCGCCTGTAGTTCCAGCTGCTCAAGAGGCTGGAGGCAAGAGAATCGCTTGAGCCCAGGAGTCTGAGGTTGCTGTTATCTGTGATGCCATGGCACTCTACTGAGGGCAAAAAAGTGAGACTCTGTCGCAAACAAAAAAAAAAAAAAAAAAAGGAAAAGCCATCCTTGCATGTTCTAATTACATATTTTTTTTTCTTTTTTAAATAAATGTAATACTCTTAAATACTTACTGTATATCTCTGTAATGTATTATGGGTTTTCTTTTTCTTAAAACTGAATTTCTGTCAAAGTATAACCTGGTCCAATGGAGATTATTTATGTTTTTAGGAATAAAGGTTGGGGAGACTACACCTGATAAACTTTTCACTCTTATAGAGGTGGAATGTTTAGGGGCCTGTGTAAATGCACCCATGGTTCAAATAAATGGCAACTATTATGTGAGTATTTCATTTAATGTAAGTTTAAGTTGTATGTCATATTTAAAATACCTTAAGTACTGATTTCATGTCCTGTAGATGTTGGTTTCTGAATTGGCTCATTTTGAAGAAGCTGTTGGCATAAATACCCAGGTTTTTAAAAAATTATCTTTAAATGTGTTTTCCTTTAGAGGATGACAAAAGTCTTAAACTTCTAAATTGTGAAAAATTTAGTAATTTACATGTTAGTATACAAAATAACCTTGGCATGGCAACTATGAAGACTTAACAGATAAGACTTAACATTTTGCCACATTTTACTTCAGATATTACAATTATCGAAGCACTCCAATCCTAAATCTTTCATCCCCCATTATCATAAATTTAATGTGTATTCATGTCATACATGCTTTAAATTTTTTTTCATGTATGTATGCAAGCCAGACTAATAGCACTTGTTTTAAAAATTTTATAGAGATGGTATCATACCTCTCAGTACTACTTTAGCTGGATTTCATAAGTTTTGCTTTTTTGTTTTTAACTGAGTACTTGTCTGTTAAGTTTTGTATTTTTGGTCTCTTCTTTGACCTTTACATTTTTAAGAAATATTATTCAGATACGTGGAATTTTCTTGTTATCTTTTCAAAAAATCACTTGCCATCCCAGTTATATCATGGTCTCATTCAGATCTTGTTAGGTCATATTTCTTAGAAATTTGTTTGTGGAAGGTCTTTGAGGACAGAGTGAAGTAGATTCTTTAAGAGGGATCTGTGGCTGGGCACAGTGGCTCATACTTATAACCCCAGAACTTGGGGGAGGCCTAGGCAGAAAGGTCACTTGAGGCCAGGGATTAGAGACTAGTCTGGGCAATAGTCAAACCCCCATTTCTACAAAAAATTAAAAAATTAGCTAAGTACAGTGGTGGCCCAGCTAGGGCCTGGACGTTGGACGTTGCAGAGAGCTGCGATGATTCCATTGCACTCTATCCCAGGTAACAGAATGAGACCCTGTATAGGGGGAAAAGAAAAAAAAAGAAGGGATCCTCTCTTGCTCCTAGAAGTCCCTCCTGGCCTAGGAAAAGCCCCTCCCCTCACTCATTATGTCCCCTACGTCTCCTCTTCTCCTCTAGTCCAAAAGTTCCAGGCTAGCAGTTTTCTTTCAGGGATAGTTTAATTTCTAATTTGCTCCCTTTTTTTGAGACAGAGTCTTGCTCTGCCCTCCCTGCTAAAGTGCCATGGCCTCAGCCTAGCTCACAGCAGCCTTAAACTCCTGGGCTCAAGTAGTCCTCAGTAGTCTCCTGCTGCAGCCTCCTGAATATCTGGTACTATAGGTACATGCCACCATGCCCAACTAATTTTTCTATTTTTTAGTAGAGACAGGGACTTGCTCTTGCTCAGGCTGGTCTTGAGCTCCCGAGCTCCAGGGCTGACTCAGCTTCCTAGTGATTACAGGCATGAGCCCAGTCCTGCACCTCCTGTTTTCTCTTATATTAAGGATATAGCATTTGGGGATCTTAACTTTGTATGGTTTCGACGGTCTCTTGTTAGAGTCTCTTGGGCTGGCTGGGGGCTTTGTCCCTTGCTCCTCTAGGCTTTGAAATCCTGAAGCCAAGTTTTACTTGGTGTTTCATTTGTCCAAAACGTGTTTTCACTGAATTTTTGGATTCTGGATTTAAATAGGAATTAGTCGAGACTTTGTAAGTAGCATTAGAAATCTAAATGCAACAGCCTATAGATGGATTTGTCAGAAGAGATAGAGATTGTTTCAGTTAGTAGTAAGAGCTTTGATAAGATTATGGAGCGATACTAGGAGTCTACTTATAAGTTACTAATTATTCTTGGTACCCCATCATTTTTCAAGGATATAGCGTTTATTGACCATATACCTTGCATTGTTCTAACTTCTATATTTTCTCATTTAATCCTCAAAAACACACTGAAGTAGGTCTACAGATAAACAAATTTGGGGAGGCTGAATAATTTGTCCAAGATTGCTAGTAAGTAGTGGGGCCAGGACTTAAATGCAGATGTATTTCACTGCAAAGTACTACTCCGTATTGCCTCTTCAGCTACACCTCTTGTTGCAGTTTATATTTAGCCCTATATGCTATGTATAGGAATTATTCAGTTGTTGCTACCTTGGTAACTATCTTGTGAGCTGAAAGGCAGGCAGACAATAAAATAACTGGTTTTAGGGATTTACAGACTCAAGCAGTATGAAATAATTTCAACATGCCTGTTGTAATTTGTTTTTTCCTAGGAGGATCTGACGCCTAAGGATATTAATGATATTATTGATGAGCTTAAGGCTGGCAAAATTCCAAAACCTGGGCCAAGGTATGCTTTTGTTCGTATACATATAATAAGTTTTAATGGCTTAACCTAAACTAATCTTTCACATAAACTTAATTTTTAAAATTTTATATCCTAAGTTCATAGGAATTGGCCAGAGCTTTGGATGGTATCTAGAATAAGATTTTTTCCCCCCTAAAACCCTATTGAGTATCTGAGTATTTACAAGAGAAGGAAAATTTACTACAAAGATAAATCTATTCCATTGTTTAAAAATTCATGCTGGTAGAAGATTGACTCAAAGACTAATTACTCCTAAAACCCTCTAATTTCCTCCTAAAAATTTAATTCTGCCCTTTGTATCAACACAATCTTTTTTGTTTGTTTGAGACAGGGTCTCACGGAGGTTGGAGTGTAGTGGTGTAATGATAGCTCTCTGTAGTCTCAAACTCCTAGGCTCAAGCGATCTTCCCGCTTCAACCTCCCAAGCAGCTGGGACTATAGGCATGCACCATAGTTCCCGACTAATTTTTATATATATATTTTTAATTTTTATATTTTTTATAGAGAGAGGCTGGTCTTGAACTCTTAGCCTCAAGTGATCTTCCTTCCTTGGCATCCTAAAGTGCTGGGATTACAGATGTGAGCCACCACACTCGGCCAACACAAGATAGTTTTAATATCTCTTCCAAATGATAGCTGTTCAGTTATTTGAAATAGCCATTTTATCTTCTCCATATATTTTTCTTAGATTGAATATTCACAGTTCTTTCAGTTTTTTTCCTTATGTAATACAACTTTAGTCTCTGTCCTCTGTGGGTTTTCTAGTTGGCTCTAGTGACTTTAATGTGGTACTTAAACCAATCATAGTATTTGAGATATGTACTTAGTAGCACAGAGGATTATGGGTCTGCCTCCTCTGTTCCAGACATTATATTTGTAATAATGCAGCCTACATCAACCCTTATTTCAGATATATTACACAGTCGATTGCATTTAATAGTCATCTAGAATACCTAGATCTTTTTATATTGATCCATTGCTTATCCAGGTTGCTCCTATGCTAGAGTCCTGTCATACTAATTAACTTTTCTTTCAATTATGAACTGAACTTTTACTGCTATTTCATATCTGAGTGTTCAATTACTCAAAATTCTTTCTTTTTTTTTCTTTTCTTTTTTTTTTTTGTAGAGACAGAGTCTCACTTTACTGCCCTTGGTAGAGTGCCGTGGCGTCACATGGCTCACAGCAACCTCCAGCTCTTGGGCTTCCGCGATTCTCTTGCCTCAGCCTCCCGAGCAGCTGGGACTACAGGCGCCTGCCACAACGCCCGGCTATTTTTTTGTTTTTGTTGCAGTTTGGCCGGGGCTGGGTTTGAACCCGCCACCTTCGGCACATGGGGCCGGCGCCCTACTCACTGAGCCACAGGCGCCACCCTTCAAAATTCTTTCTTAATAATAGCCAGTGTTTGCATGTTTTTTTTATGGTTGTAATCCCTGTATAATTATTTTTTCTACTTAATGTCTTATAAACTTTTTCTTCTTTTAACATGTTGGTAGGTTTTAATGGCTGTGTATTAGTCTGATATTTCAAAAGAGCTATTATGTGCTCTTTATTCTCTTGTTTTTAAATACTGCTTCCTTCGTTTTATCAAAAATAACAATTCTTGAAGTTGAATTACTAAGTATAAGTGGTTCTATAGTTTCCTCTCTAGAAGTACTGACTCATCCTTCTGGCAGACTAATAACCTTCCTTAAAGAGACAATGAGATCAATTCAAGGTAACTGAGTTTTGTAAATACTAGCTTAGCTGGTCTTTGTTAACTGTTGCTTTCTTTTCTAAGAAGCAGATATGGTAAGACCTTCATTGACTACAGTGATTACTTCCTTAAATTGACCTAATTTTATTTTCTCTTTTCTATTTTTTTCTTTCTTAATTTTTTTTTTTTTTAATTTTGAGGCAGAGTCTTACTCAGTGCCTGGGTAGAATGCTGTGGCATCATAGCTCACAGCAACCTCACACTCTTGGTCTCAAGCAATCCTCTCACCTCAGCCTCCTGAGTTGCTGGGACTACAGATGTTCACCATAACACCTGGCTAGATTTTTCTATTTTTAGTAGACACAGGGTCTTGCTTTTGCTCAGGCTGGTTTTGAACTCTTGAGCTCAAGTAATCCACCTGCTTCGGTTTCTCAGAGTGCTGAGGTTACAGGGTTGACCCACCACACCCAGGCTGACCTCACTTGACACGCACCACATGTGTGCATCAGTGCAGTTGGCCTAGTTCTTTGTGTTGACCACCTCCGTGTGTTGACCGGTTTGTTACAGTCCCTGGCATGGTCAACTTATAGAGGTTCTCCTGCATATACTACTTTCAACACCCTGTGCCTATAGATTTACTTAAAGAGTTTTGGCATTCTCTTCCTCGTTCCTCACTTTTAGGGGTATATTTGTTTGTTTTTCCTAGTTCCTCACTTTTAGGGGTATACTTGTTTGTTTTTAAGGAGATAAAACATTTCCATTGTGAAAAATCATTCTCCTTTATAATAAAGAGGCAACTGTAGTAAAATCTTTTGTTGGTTAACATTACAGTATCTTTCTTAGCTAATGGTCCTATCCCTTAGCCATCTTGCTTCAAATATAGATATCCTTACTCAGAAAAGACCCTATCTCATAGTGTTTTCTACAAGCTTTAGCTCCTTTTTAGGATTTAGATGTTTTTAAATAAGCTTATACTGTTTTTAGGTCTGTGCTCAAACTGGTAACTTCTTTCAACTTCTCAAGTGAAGATTTCCTCATGTAATCTATTTGGTTTCTTTAGATGACTCCCTTTTTTTGATTAGATGTTGATGTTTATAATTCTATAGTCGTAATTTTGTCGTTTAGAATCTCATACTTTGTTAATTCACAACATTAATCCAATATTAGTCTCCTGTCACCCAAATAGACAGATAGTTGCTTTGTCTACATTTTTCTTTTTTTTTTTTTTTTAGAGACAGAGTCTTACTTTGTCCACCTGAGTAGAGTGCTATGGTGTCATAGCTCACAGCAACCTCCAGCTCTTGGGCTTAGGTGATTATCTTACCTCAGCCTCCCGAGTACCTGGAAGTACAGGAGCCCACCATGACCTTTGGCTATTTTTGTTGTTGTTGTTGCAGTTTGGCAGTGGCTGGGTTTGAACCCACCACCCTCTGTTTATGGGGCCGGCGCACTACTCACTGAGCCACAGACACTGCCCTATTTCACCTTTTTTGAGTGTCTTCTGACATTTCCTTGTCATCTTCACTTTGAGTAGGCTGAGGAGGAAGAAGAAGAAATGTTGGTCTTGCTGTCTCAGAGGTGGCAGAAACTAAACACAATCAAAATATAAGTGAACACATGCAATACACACACCTGTGTTTTTCAAGAGTCCACTATACTCTTTCTTAAATTTGACATTTGAAAATATTTGTATGCTGTGATTGTTCTTATTTTTGGTTAATTTAAAGAAAAATAAATATTTTTATTTTATATATAAATTAAAAAATAAAAATTTGGTTAAAGAAAAATAACTTCTAAACCTGGCTTAAATTACTAATTAATAGAAGTTCTTTTTATTATAGAAGAATTAGTTTATAACTACTTTTAAATACAATTTGAATTCTTCATATTTAGTTTTATAAAGATTTTAAATTTTGCACAGTTCTGCGGGGTTCGGGCAATATCTGAGAAGTAATAAACATATAGCTAGGCTATAGTACCAGTGTGGTTATTGAGAGATGATTCTAGACTTTAGTGTTTTTAAACACTAAAAGTAGGGGCAATGGTGACTATACTATATCTCAGCAATAATAAACAGATAAGCACTAAACTTCCATAAAATACTTTACCTTTAAGCCATAAAAGTTTACAGGAAGGCCAAGTTTTCTAGAGTGCAGATGAATTAAAATGATACATATATACATTATTTAAATGCTAAAAAAATACTTTTTGAATTTTAATGAAGACAAAAAGGTAAAATATTAGATGGCATTTTAAACATGAGATTATCATGGAAAGTCATTTTTTGTTCATTAATTGAAAAACCCTCATGTAAATTATGGCTGTCTGGTGAATACAGAGGGCTAAGTCACTGCCTCTTGTGTGTTCTGAGACATATTTACAGATGGGGCTAGGGGAGAATTACATTTGTAACAGGTTAAACAAAATTACAGGCTTAACTGACAGATTTTATAGTCTTTATATATATATATATATATTTTTTTTTTTTTTTTTTTTTTTGTAGAGACAGAGTCTCACTTTATGGCCCTCGGTAGAGTGCCGTGGCCTCACACAGCTCACAGCAACCTCCAACTCCTGGGCTTCAGCCATTCTCCTGCCTCAGCCTCCCAAGTAGCTGGGACCACAGGTGCCCGCCACAATGCCTGCTATTTTTTGGTTGCAGTTTGGCCGGGGCCGGGTTTGAACCCATCACCCTCAGTACATGGAGCCGGCGCCCTACCGACTGAGCCACAGATGCCGCCCATAGTCTTTATGATTTTTAAATATGCATTGTGTGAGTGGCAGGGAAAGGAGAAAGTTTGCGGCCATAGTGGACCACTAGAACCCCTTTTTTTCTGAAGTATGCCATAGGCTGGGTGTGGTACACATGCTTATAGTTCCAGCTACTGGAGAGTCTGAGGCAGAAGGATCCCTAGAGCCAAGAGCCTAGGAGTTCAAGGCTATAGTAAGCTATGATTTTGCCTCTGTACTTCAGCCTGGGTGGCAGAACCAGACCCTGTCTCTAAAATAATAATAAAGTATGTCATGGGATTTTAATTTCATGGAACAAATTTTAGGAAACTCTGGGCCAGATCATTTTTAAAATTACTACCATATGTAAAATGCCATAATCCTGTGAAAACTCATTTAGTATATATGATTAATTTTATTTATTGTTCCCCAAACTTTAGTTATTATAGTCTTCCTAAATTGGTAAAGAAGGTTTTAATATTAAGGAGCTTATTAATTTAAAAAGATCCATATTCATTCAAACTGATGAGAATCTTTAAGATATTAAATGCTCAGCTTTTAAGAGACTTCGGAAAGGAAACAATTTAAATCACATTCGATTTTGATAATTGATCAAGAGAAAAGTGGTAGACAGAGTACTATGAAGGAAGGGGTAGCTGAAAGGTCCTCCAAAATGAATTAATTTCATTATTTCATTAGCAGTTAAAGAAAAGCAGTTGTACCCAGTTAATTCAAAAGTACAGGCTGGGTGTAGTGGTTTATACATGTCATCCTAGCCCGCTGGGAGGCTAAGGCAGGTAGATTGCCTGACCTCAGGAATTAGAGACCAGTCTGAGCAACAGCAAGACCCTGTCTCTACTAAAAATAGAAAAATTACCCAGGCGTTGTGGCAGGCACTTGTAGTTCCACCTACTCTGGAGGCTGAGGCAAGAGGATTGCTTGAGCCCAAGAGTTTGAGGTTGCTGTGAGCTATGATGCCACGGCTCTCTACAAAGTGACAAAAGTGAGACTCCATCTTGGAAAATAAATAAATAAATAAAAATACAAAGTCAAATACTGTCTTTTTTTTTTCTTAGCTAAGTATCATTTTGCCACTTACCCTACAACATTAACACTAGGCTCTGACAGATAGTATATAATGACTGCTATTTGATCTGTTTCATAGTGAACAAAAAGACCTATGTAGCATTGTTCATTACAATACATTACAGTTATTTGCAATGTATTTGATAACTTGCAAGATCTTACAGATGATTATCTGGTGTCATTTTACTGTCGCCTTCAACAGAAAATGATTTCCTGGGGCTCTAATTAATAGACTTATAGGATTGATGATAAAATGTGAAGGGCAAAGCCAGAGGGGGTTGAAAACATATAACGAATTCTTTAGCTAAAATCTAAAGAAGGAACAAAGTAAGTTAGCAGAGCCAGGGAATAGTGGGGAAAGGGTTAAGTGATATGGATTCGGTGCTGAGCTAGGCTCTAGCAACAGAGGTCAGCCAGGGCAGAGGTGAGCAATTACCCTGGAAAATATGTGTAGGGATGAAAAAAAGCCAGACAGGTTCTTCTACCTCTGCTCTGCCTCTCTTCACAAATTCTTCCATCAGGGCCTGTTCTTATTTTCTTCTATGGTCTGAAATCATTTTTCAAAAAATTGCTACTACTTATATTGCCATAAAGAAAACATAAATAGATTATTACTTTACTACTTCTAAGGGATATTCTCCCAAATCTTATTTGTCAAGGAATCCAGTTTCTGTTACTTCCAAATACAGAGTATAAATGTACATGTTTCTTATGTTCACTGTGATAGTGGATCTCAATCTAAATAAACTTCAAGTATAGAAAGAACAAATGTAGTGCTGTGGTTTATTAAAACAGGTTTTTAAAAAATGTTTTCTCAGGTTGGGTTTTATTTTCACCTTAGTTTTTTACTCTGATCTTTGGCAGATGCTGAATTCTCCAAACCTTGCTTTCTGTAGCTTAAAATAAAGCCAGTATCACTTGTCTCATGGCATTGTTGTTTTTTTTTTAGAGACAGAGTCTTACTTTGTTGCCCCGGGTAGAGTGCTGTGGTGTCACAGCTCACAGCAACCTCCAGCTCTTGGGCTTACGTGATTCTCTTGCCTCAGCCTTCCAAGTAGCTGGGACCACAGGTACCTGCCACAACTCCTGGCTATTTTTTTGTTGCAGTTTGGCCAGGGCCTGGTTTGAACCCACCACCCTTGGTATATGGGGCCAGCACCCTACTCGCTGAGCTACAGGCACTGCCCAACATTATTGTAAAAATTAAATGAGCTAATGTATATACATTGCTCAATAAATGGGAATTAATATTAGTGCTATTTTTATATTTCATACTTATGAGTTTTGACATGTCTTTTCATATCTAACTTCAGGAATAGAAAATTTTGCAGCAGTTAATATGTTTGAATTAAATAAAACATGCTAGTTTTATTTATAAATTAAATAAAACATGCTAGTTCTTAAAGGACAAAGTTACTTAACTGGACTGTTATGAAATAATAATTATAATTTTTTTAAGCAAAAAATTTACAAATGTTAATCATTAACTTAATATTCCTTGCTTTTATTTTAGGAGTGGGCACTTCTCCTGTGAGTCAGCTGGAGGTAAGACCTCCTTGACTGAACCACCCAAAGGACCTGGCTTTGGTGTATAAGCAGGCCTTTAACTTTCATTTACCTGTAAATATGTCTCTGGAGAAATAAAATACGAACTTATTATCTATATAAACTTTTTATATTATTTGTTAATTCTATGCTGTGCACATCTTGTGGTAACCTGGACCCAACTTGTACCTATACTTATGTCAAAACGACAGAGCACCATTTTAAAGTCTTCTGCTATTTATAGCTAACTATGAAGACATTATTATACAATCTAGTTAACAGTTATTCCAATGTCATCCATTTTCAACTGCCTGGTCCCTTTTATGAATAATATTGGATTACTGTGAAATAAAAATTCCATCAAATTTCAGATGTATTTTGCTTGTTCACATCTTTAGCCACAGCCACATTCTAAGTTAACATGCCCTTTATATACACTTATGTCAGTAATCCTTTTAAATATTTTTATATTTACATCATGTAATACTTATTGTATTTCCAACTGTTAAGTGACACCTCAAGCACACTGAAGGTATAAGAAAGCTAAGGTAGTTGTCTGTAGAATCACTATCATTCTTTAAAAAAAAAAGGTACAAGACATTTTTGACATCCTTTGCTACTCTGACACTGCAAGTATATAAAAAATAATTGAGTGAGGAAATTGGAAGTATAATCATGAGTTGGAAAGATCAGCATATATGTAAAACATTGTATAGAATAGATATTACAATATAGAGGAAACGATAAAACCTTTATGTATTACTAGTTCAATAAACTAGCTTTAGCTTATTTTAGTTTTGCAAATGAGAAAAAATAGCTTTAATGCATGAACAACTCTAATCAAATTGTGTAAAAATTTCTGAGTCCAGTTTGGGGCCTTGCTCTTGAGACAGTCATTATTATGCCTAAAAAAAAAAAAAAAAAGTATATATATATATACTTTTTTTTTTTTTTTTGCAGTTTTTGGCCGGGGCTGGGTTTGAATCCACCACCTCTGGCATATGGGGCCGGCATCCTACTCCTCCGAGCCACAGGCATCACCCATGCTGATTATTTTTAAGTATGTATTTAAGAACCTACCTTTAGGGATTTTTTACTTGAGATAAGGTAGCAATAGCAATTTCCCAAGTGGCAGT
Source organism: Nycticebus coucang (assembly GCF_027406575.1). Classification (NCBI taxonomy): domain Eukaryota; kingdom Metazoa; phylum Chordata; class Mammalia; order Primates; family Lorisidae; genus Nycticebus; species Nycticebus coucang. Next base: position 4,112,656 of record NC_069800.1, on the reverse strand, counting down.
AAGGGTAACACAATGAAAATTTTTTGCTTCTATCATATAGCTCTGTTAGCTTTTTTATAGGCATTTCTTCTTTGTATTTCACTACATAAGTACCCAAATTAAAATGTAACGCTATTCCACTTCTAGGTACGCTGTTGACATTATGTGAACATAATGTTTTATAGTTGGGAGAAATCAAGAACCTAGAAAAGGAAAAGCTCTTGATCTTTAATGTAGGTTTATGCTCTATGTAGTAATTTGTTGGGACTTGACCTTCCTCAGTAGTCTGAATGTTACCTCATCTGCCGTGGTCACATCTGAACCCTTCAGTTTATTAGTGACATAAAGGATCGTCACTAATAAAAATTTGTAACTGCACACATTAAGTCACAAACGGATGCTACAGGAGTTTTTAGAGGCCACAGATGACATGGAGATAATGATTTCCCACCAAGTATGTAACTTCTTGGGTGCTTAACTAGGTTAAGGTATGTACAAACAATTGCAGATTAATCTCTATGTAAATAAAACAGCCTACTAGCAGAATTTAGGGCAGGTATTGCAATGCTAAACTGGTATTAGTAGGTTTTCCTTATGCAGCTTTCAGTGTACCTGGGCAGTTCCCTCTTAAATGATCAGTATACCACATCTGGAAAATCGCACTGAAATTTCTCTTTCAAAAAGGCCATCAGAAGATGTTACTGAGAGGTGTCCTGCGACCCCCTTGTACAGGTGCATGTCACTGCGCCTTCGGGGTGGGTACCTGGCCCCACCTGGCGCCGGGGACAATTTGTTCCAGGCGCAGGTGCATGCTGCTGCAACCACGCAGGCCCACTGTGGAGGGGACCAGCGCGCTGCCACCCCCACTTCGCCCAACGGCAGGGCGAGCCTGCTGGTTAGAGCCGCTCTGTGGGGTAGAAACCCTCGCCTCAGCCTCAAGCTGTGGTCCTCGCATCTGGCGAACTCAAACTCGTTTACCCCCCCCTGTAAAAAGTATATATTAGTACCCTATGTGGGGCCTCTTCATCTCCGCCATTTCCAAGAGTCTCCAGTCACAGCCACTGCTATGGTAGCTGCAAAAAGCTACTGCACAACTCCTTTGCTTGGCAGTGTCAGCCTCATCCTTTTCTGTGCTGCCTCATCCTTTTCACAGTGGGTGACAACAGAGGAGAGGCGGTGACAGCCGGGTGGGGCGGGGAGACTGAGCATTGCGAAGGGAGGAGTTCCGACTTGCACGCCCCCCTGCCACCGCCCACTTGGTAGTTCCTCCTCCTCTGCCCTGCTGCTTGAGATGCGGAGGGGCGGGCGCTGGGGTGGGGGCAGGGCGGTCACGCTGCCCTTCGCGTGCTCCCGGGAGTCACGGGTCTGCAGGAGTCACGTGCCCAGGCCACAGCCAATGGCCTGGCAGCACTGTCCTGGGAGCCAGGAGGCTGTGGTGAGGGACAGACCGAGACCGGAGATGTTTTCAGAGCCTCGCCCCGTCAGCGTTACTGGCGGTTGCAGCGGCTAGGAAGACAAGGACGGCACTCTTCATGGGGTAAACCCTCCTCAGCTGGCTGCGCCTCGGGTCTGTGCGGGCGAGGGGGCTGTGGCGACAGGAGAGGAGGAAGGAGGGGCGCGGTTTGGAGCCTGTCCCCAGCGCCTGTGAGGAAACCCCCCGGACAGTTCTGCGCTGCTCCTGTTTCCCTCCCCAGAGCAAGGTAGGGGACGCGCCTTAGCCACCCAGTCTGTCTGGCCAGCCTCGTGCTGAGGCGCCACCGGCCTGACAGTGACAGGCCTTAGTGGCCCCCCACGCGGGTCTGCCACGGCCCCGCTCGCAGCTGCCTCCTTCCCTGTGTTGGGAGGAGCTGGGGCTCAGGTGGGAGCCGCCAGCTGGGCCGGGGCGCGGGGCGGGCCCAAGCACCCCTCGCAGCCGCTCCGGGGGCTGAGCTGCTGCCGCCTCCCGGAACATGGCGCGGCTGGAGGAGTGTGTGCCTGCGAGTGTGCGCAGCCAGAGAGGGCGCCTACGGCGTGCGGGGGCCGGACCGGCGAGGCGGAGGCGAGGCGGGGGCGGGGGTGCGCTCCCGCCGCCTGTCTAGGTGCTGGCTAAGACGCCAGAGATTCAGCTGTGGCAGCTGGGAGGAGAGTGTGGTGGTAGCCGGGGTCCAGGGAGAGGTGCGGTTTCGTGCCTGTCCCCGGCGCCTGGGAGGAGACGCCCGCAGTTCTGCGCTGCTCCAGTTTCCCTCCCCAGAGCAAGGTAGGGGAAGCGCCTTAGCCACCCAGCCTGGCCCTGGACGCGCCGTCTGGCCAGCCTCGTGCTGAGGCGCCGCTGGCCTGACAGTGACAGGCGTTAGTAGCCCCCAGCGCGGGTCTGCCACAGCCCGCCCACCGCCACTTCCTTCCAGGAGTCTGGAGCAGCCGCGGCTCAGGTGGGAGCCGCCAGCTGGGCGGGGGCGCTGGGCGGGGGGCGAGCGCCCCTCGTCGCCGCTCCCGGGGCTGAGCTGTTGCCGCCTCCCGGAACATGGCACTGCTGGAGGAGCGTGTGCCTGCGAGTGTGCGCGGCTGGAGAGGGCGCGCGCGGCTGGAGAGGGCGCCTATGGAGTGCGGTAGCCGGACCCAGCAAGGCGGGGCGCGCTCCCGCCGCCAGTCTAGGTGTCGGCGAGGATGCCCGAGACTCATCTGCGGCTGCTCAGGTCGGGAGTGTTGGAGGTAGCCGGGATCCAGGGAGAGGCTTATGAAAGGGAGAAGAAATTGTTGCCTTAGTAGTCTCACATCAAAAGGAGAATGGCCGCGCTGTCTTAAATGCGGATGTGAGCTAACAATGCTGCATTGGGCAATCAGCTCTCCGCAGTGGTTTTTCTCCTGCCCCTGCAAGTGATGATGAGGCGTCAGGTTCTTAGATCTGATTTTGAGGAGTGATGTGGAATGACCCTTCCTTGAGAATCCCAAAGCGTTGAATAAAGGGTTGTACAAAGAGGTTACCGAAGCCCGGCAGCTGGAAGATGTTTTAATAATAACAGTAGGAAACTGTTTAGGATGGGAAGTTAACAATATTGCACTAGTTGAAATCGTAGGAAACAGTTAAAGCAGTGTAGTCACCAGGTTTGTAATTTCCACTGGGCAACCATGGCTAAACTGCTAACTGGAGTGAAACGTTTTGTAGATCCAGTGATATGTAACTCTTTGGGATTATCTCTAATATTGAAGTTGGAATGAACATGTTTTCTCAGTCTGTATTCCTTTTTTATTTTAAATTATGAAGGAAGGCTAATGAGTGAAATAGGTCTTTTAAGGTAAATTAACTGCTTATTTAAAACCTACTCAAGTAGGCCGTTAAAAATCTTGGGCACCCATCTGTTTCAGTTTCTCAAATCATACAAAGGTTTTCCTGGAGATTAGCTGAGAACTAGGAAAGCATGTACTCTATTGGTGCCAAATGACATAAAAGCAAAATGAGATAGTGTCAACTGTCTAAAATGAAATCCTTATATTTGTTGAGAAAAATCTTTAATTTGGGTTAAAAGAAAAAAACATTTAAAGATTATAAATGTTTCCTGGGAGATTAAGACAGGGGAGGAAAGGTTTTACCTCTTAAGGATCTTGTATAGTTGACAGAAAGCACTGACGAAATTTCTAAAGCTCTACCGGCAGCTTGACTTAGGTCAGGCTTAACTATTTAAAGTTATGTGTTCTATTTTAGAGACAGGCAAGATGTTAGGATGAAGGAAAACCGGAATGTTGAGTGTATTCGTGGAATGAAAATTAAACTACAGGATACCTTTAATATTCTCTATCCCATATAGTTTTTATAGTAGTTGTTAAGAATTAGTTTTTGTTGGACAGTTTCATGAACTAAGCAGAGCTGAGAAAGGAGAAATATCTGGTGTATTCCATGAAGAATATTTGAGCAGAAGTAAAGAGAGCAAAAATCTTTAAATGGGGAAAGAACTTGGTAGCAAAAAATATATTATGCAGTCTCTGGCATTGGTTCTTTATTATCTGAGGAAAAAAGCCTCAGTTTATTTGGAGCCGTGTCCAACTTGTGGAATGAATTTGAAAGGAAGATGTTTTTGTTAAGTTGTCGATTTTACCCATTTTTCCATAGAAGTAGGTCAGAAACATAACATTCTTCTGAGGTAGATTGGAGAACTGGTAGTTGAGATATTTGGAAAACACTTTGTTGGAACACATTTTGAAGAATAATGGTAAAAATATTTGGTTTTTTTTTTGGTATTAGTTGACCCATAAATTTTCTTTAAACTGTTATGTTTTGAGAACACTTTTTCAAACTAAAAAGAATGGTTAGTGAGATTAGTCATTTCCATTATAGTCCCTATGAGATTTAGACTGTTTTCTGTGTATAAACTTAATAATATTGAGGTAACATCTGTTAGGCGTGAAGAATATATTTGATAATTATTTTTATTTATTTATTTATTTTTTTTTTGTAAAGACAGAGTCTCACTGTACCGCCCTCGGTAGAGTGCCGTGGCGTCACACGGCTCACAGCAACCTTACAATAGGTTGCTTAGGAGAGCTATTAACACTATTGTCTGACTTGGAATTTGTTACCAACAATAACTGGCAAAGTAGCCTGTGTGCTTGTAATGGGTGCAATCTTGTAGATTTATCCTTAGGCTGGAAGGGGCCTCTTATTTGCTAATCCATTTCCTTCATTTTACAGATGAGAAAATAAAGGCCTGATAACGTGAAATCACTTACAGCTAGTATGTAGTGAAAGCAGTCTGTAGTTTAGCCTAGAGATTTCTTTTTGGGAAGATGCTTATTTGTTCCTTTCCTTAGAAGTAGCTTTATGGAGTTGTGGAAAGAACCCTGAAATATCAGTGTAAGTGAGAAGGCCAGGTTTTAAATTCTTGATTTGTCACTTCCTAACAGTAATTTTTGACATAACATGTTAACTTTCAGAACCTTGCTGCCTTTATCGACAAAAGAAATTTTCCTACATAATTTATAGTGTTGTTGGTTGGAACAAATGAGAAATCACACTGTAAACTGTAAACTTTTATGTAGATTAAAAAGCAGTGATATTTTAAAAATACAATTCTTATAACAGGGTGTGTAGATTCCTAAGTTTTTGCTTAGCCCTAGCTTTATTTTTTTCAGCATCTGCTATTTTAGCAGATAACTCCCTATAGATACATTTTCTGATCCCTACTTAGTTCTAATTTGAGTAAAGCTGCTTATGAACATTTTAAATATTGCAGTTAGAGCCTGACTTCCCCTGGAGAATATGAAGTTTCTTCATCTAGCATTTGAAAGCATTCTAGTATATATTTATGCATAATCTTCTTCTTTAACAGACAGTGGCTTTTTTGAAAGTAATAGTGAAAGTACCTTGGTCGCAATGTTAATTTGTCTCTTGTTAGTTTCCAGATATGGCAATAGCAGGAGGTAATTTCCTTTATAAAGTCAGCTTTGAATAGTTCATATTAAGGTTATCTGGTAGATCTAAAATATATAGAAATGTAAAATAGGGGTTGTGTTTGCTTTTGCTGTTTTAGAATCTTTTACGGCTTTAAATTGATAATACTAGAAACCAATATATCAATATTGTAGTATTGCATAGATTATCAGAGTTTATCTTTAAAAACAAAGGTCATGATAATCATAGATACTTGCTGAGTACTTAGAATATGCAGTACTCTGTTTTAAGTGAATTATTTTAGATAATTTTTTCTAACAATCCTGTAAAACAGATCAAATTATTCTAACATGGCAAAGGAGACACAGGCTTTGAACAGTTATGTGATGTGTACATATCAACATATTCATACAGCTAAATAAGTAACAGATGTAATTTCTCTTCTTAACCACTGCTGTGTCAAGCTAAACAGCTGGTTTTAAAGAGTTTTAAGGCAGTGTTTCTTAAATTTCAGACTTCATGAAAATATTTGCAGGCCAGCTATTCTACTTCATGTGGGTGGTCAAAAAAGAAAAAGGAAAAGACCTTACGAGAGTCATGGAAGATAGACCAGCAAGGCTTTTTATGAGATGCTTATATATTTGTTGTGTTATTGTTTTTATATCATCAAAAGCAAATTATTTTCAGCAGCTAAAGAGCTATAGTTGTTAATATTGTAAGAGGCTATGCTAACATCACTTTGATATTCATGTCATTGTTCTAAAGAGATGTACTTTGGGCAGCACCTGTGGCTCAAAGGAGTAGGGCACCGGCCCCATATGCCATAGGTGGCCGGTTCAAATCCAGCCCTGCCAAAGACTGCAGAAAAGGAAATAAATAAATAAAAAATAAAGAGACGTACTTTAATTATAGGGGCTAAAGAAAAAAAGATAACTAACCAACGTGATTTAGGACTTTATAAAGGAATAGATCCCAGCAATAAAACATTTGCGTTTGTTCAGGTTAGAAAATATCATCCAAGACCAGCTTTTCTGATTAGTGAGACCCCCTAAAATTTTAAGAAATTTGAATTCAAACTGAAATTCTTAGAAAATTTAGTTTAAACATGGAAATGCTTCCAAATCGAGGCACATAAAGGAGGTAAATTATGAAGCTACAAACTTATAGGGTAGAAGTCACTTCTTTGTCTTTGTCTTGTAAAAATTCTAAAAATTGTGTTTTCTTTAGCCAATTCTTTAACATCTTTATTGCATTAAAATTGTTTCACAATATGTAGTAGTATACCTTTCTGGATATTGGTTTGTATTTAGTCCATAATTAAAGAAAATATGACAAATATTAGTACCCAACTATATTTCTGTTTTGTTTACCTCTTCTGTAACAAAGTAAGGTAGAAGTAAACATTAAAAACATTCTTCATACAGCCTTACTAATTAGTAGTAATGGGGAATGATGGTAAAGACAGTGACATGAGGAACTTAAAATTTCACAGAATATTTTCTATCATAATTTGCACAAGAATATCAGAATTAATAATAGAACTTTGACTGGAATTCCAGTGTTCTATACTTACGTCTTGCAATCTTTCATTTAGAATAAATCCTTTCTACCAGAATTTAATTTTCATTACTTGGAAGTGACTTGGTGATCAAGGAAGAGAACTTTAGTTGAGCTTCTGTACACTAGGTACTGTTAGATACTTTAATACATATCATTTTAATATATGATAAGAGCGTGTTACGTATCTAGTTAAGAAATACTTTAAAAATTGTCATCAGAATATTTCCAATGCTAGATGTTATTATTCAAGAACTAATTTTAAATTTATATATTATATGAACATTAAGTTGATTATGTTCAGAAATTTTTTCTCAAGATCAGCCCATAGTTTAGCCTTCAGAAATTATCCTGTCTTCCAGTATTTATGAAAACATCTCAAGAAGGTAGCCGGGCATTGTGGCATGCGCCTGTAGTACCAGCTACTTGGGGGGCTGAGGCAAGAGAATTGCTTAAGCCCAAGAGTTTGAGGTTGCTGTGAGCTGTGACACCATGGTACTCTACCGAAGGCAACATGGTTGAGACTCTGTCGCAAAAAAAACAAACAAAAAAAAAACAACAAAAAACAAACCTCAAGAATGAAGAATAGTATTCTTTAAACTGCAGTTGAACAGGAGCAAAAAAAATACCTTTTTATCATGTTTCTGTTATATTTGTCTTCATGTTATTGAAGGTAAACAAGAATTATTGACAGCAAATTGTCTTACTCATCATTCTTCCTTTCTTTTGTCATTTTTTTCTCCCTCATGACTCCTCCTACTCCTCCTCTTTCAGGTCTTAATGTTTTAGTGCTTCACAAACCCCCAGTCAAAATAGATCTGTGCTTACACATTTGTGTTAATTAAATTTAAATTTTGCCATTTTTATTTCACATTTTAGGGCTTTTACCTTTAATTGTCATATGAAGGTATGTGACTGTAGCTATAGAAATTTGAGTCATTTGCTAATATATGGGAAATAATTATTTGCATTTTCCCTTCTATGATTTGACACTTCATATCCTTTGGTCATTTTTTTCTCTTTATTCCTTCTTACTCAAAATATCTAAAAGTAGCAATCAAGAATTTGAACAAATAACATTTTACAGTTTTTACATTGCAAAATTAATTATGCTATTGTTACAATAAAAAACATAAGTTAAAAAATAAATTTAATACTCCAGCTTCTTTTTGCATAATCCTTAGCGATTATTAACCTTTGCATGTTGCAAGTATTTTTTCTTACCTTTTTCTTTTGAATGACAACTTTTATAGCACCATTGCCACTTCACAAACCCTCGAAGGATTTGACTTTCTCCATGTACTACCTTATTGGGGTGATTGTTCTTTTAAATTCTTTCATAATTCCATTGACACAGTCCAAGAGTTTCCCCTGCCTATTGCTTTTGTTGTATACTTAGATATTAGGGAGGAGGCAGCAGAAAACACTGAAAATCCTTTGAGCATAGAAGGAAACATGTAGTCTCACACTTTGAGTTATAGTCATTATGAAGTCCTAATAGATGGTAGACACATAATTACAAATATTCTGTAGTAGATAATAGTTTTTCCACATAAATTTTCATTGGCTCCTTGCAGTTATCTTTGTAAAGTTTACCTTATTCTTGTTTTGCAGATGAGATTCCAGTTAAATCATTTAAAGTTACACATACCTAGTGAGTGGTGTTTACTTGGGTCTTTTCCAAACTGAATCTTCAAAGGTGATTAAGAGAAGAAAGGATTAAATCATGAGCAAATTTAAAACTTTTAGGGAACAATACATACATCATTATGATTATGAATTTTTATAGAAAGTGAGATATCTTGAATTGTCCAGTCTGAAAATATAATGGTGGCTAGGGCGTCAGCCACATACATCAGAGCTGGCGGCTTCAGACCTGGCCTGGGCCTGCCAAACAACAATGACAACTACAACAACAAAATAGGTGGCGTTGTGGTGGGCACCTGCAGTCCCAGCTACTTGGAAGGCTAAGGCAAGAGAATCGCTTAAGGCCACGAGTTGGAGGTTGCTGGAGCTGTGACACCATGGCACTCTACTGAGGGCGACATAAGAAGACTCTGTCTCAAAAAAAAAAAAAAGTGATGGGCTTTTTTGAATTCAAAAGTAATTAGAATTTTTTGTCTTCTAAATTCTGAATTTTCCAGTTTTGCCACAATGCACAAGTATTATGTATATAATAAAGTTTTAAACACCTCATAATTAGCCATTGTTAAGGAATGTTCTGCACCCAGCACTGCATTTAGTTTTGTTGAGGCAGGTATGTGGGAAGGTATCAACAAAGACAATATTATAGTTTGTCTTATTAAGGTTTCATACTCAGGGTACAAAATATAGACATATAAGAGGGTAATAGTATTTTTTAATCATCCAAATTGCTTTTTAGTTGATATAGAAGGGAACCATGGTAAGCCCTGTGAAGACATGGATCATGTCTGTCTTTTTCTCTATTCCATCACATTGTGGATGGTCAGCACGGATTTATAAATGAGAATGAGAATCATCTTGATGCCTATGACAGGAGAATGGTCTGTCATAGAGGATGAACTGGGAGAAGAGAAGGATAGCAATTGAGAAGGGCCAGAATTACTAGGGTGAGGGACTTATGATGTAAATGAATTTCAAAGGTGGGAAATGATGTATTACAAATTTTCTTAGAAACTAATTCTGGAAGTTATATGGACTTTAAATTTCGAGATCATTGGTTCTTTGATTTTAAGGTTTTAGTGTCCAATTATTTTTATTTTATTTTCTTTTCGGAGACAGTTTTATGTTGTTGCCCTCGGTAGAATGCTATATGGCTCACAGCAACCTCCAGTTCTTGGGCTTGGGTGATTCTTTTACCTCAGCCTCCCAAGTAGCTGGAACTACAGGTGCCCACCACAATGCCCAGCTATTTTTTTTTTTGTTGTTGTTGTTGCAGTTTGGCTGGGGCTGAGTTTGAACCCACCACCCTCGGTATATGGGGCCAGTGCCCTACTCACTAAGCCATGGGTGTCGCCCTAGTTCCCAATTCTAAGCACATATCTGAAGAAGACTTTCTCTTCTTGAATGCAGCTTAAAATCTGTTAGGAAGAGGTAATTTATTTATTTATTTATTTATTTTTGAGTCTCAGGCTATCATCCTGGGTAGAGTGCTGTGGCATCACAGCTCACAGCAACCTCAGACCCTTAAGCGATTCTCTTGCCTCAGCCTCCCAAGTAACTAGGACTACAGGCACCTACCACAATGCCTATTTTTTTGTTGCAATTGTCATTGTTGTTTAGGAGGCCCGGGCCGGGTTCGAACCCACCAGCCTCAGTGTATGTGGGGCAGCGCCCATAGCTAAGTTGGTAGGGTGCCAGCCTCCCAAGCAGCTGGGACTACAGGCGCCTGCCACAACGCCCGGCTATTTTTTTTTGTTGCAGTTTGGCCGGGGCTGGGCTTGAACCTGCCACCCTCGGCATATGGGGCCGGCGCCCTACTCACTGAGCCACAGGCGCCGCCGGTAATTTCTTAAAACAAAGATCCATGAACTTCTGTGAATATTTTGAAGTAATACTGAAGATTTTAGGGGGTAAATATATATTCAGGGCAAAGGGCCTACACATTTTGTGCTCTAAAAAATAGGTCTTGCCAAAAAAAAGGATAAGAATCATTCACTGATTTGGAAATTTAAGTTCAGTTTTTGATGTAGAATTCTTGCAATCTTAAAATAGTCCAAAATTTCTTATAGCAGAAACAGTCATTTTCCTTTATATATCTTATGTAAGGGAAATACAGACATAGATTAAGCTGTTTCATATTTGCCTCCTCAGTCAGATTTGCTTTTCTTTCCCTAATTAAAAACAGTTTTGTGCTTATAAATCTGGAATTATTTTAAATACAAAACCAAATATACATTTAACTTTTTTAAGTTGGTGTTGGAGATTTCAGAATACTGACCTTTTCATGCTGCTCTGATCTGGTCCCTCACCTCTTAACCATATTTCTGCTTTGGCAGGAAAACAGTCTATAATTCAAAATTGCTCTGGCAGACAAGCTATCTGTGGCACATACTGCTTAAAACCACTTTAGAATGGAATGCCTTGGAATATGCAGTTGTCATTAAATCTTGTGTGTATAGTAGGAAGTAGATTTACATTGGGGAATGGAGATACAAAAGTGACACAGCAGATCAAAAAAGTACTAAAGACCTGGTAGGAAGTCATGGTAGTGACTCTAATTGTAGGCCCTAATTGAAGCAGTGTTATAACTTACATGACAACATTGTTGGGTCAGGGTGGAAAAGGTGTGGTATACAAGTTAGAAACAGCTTAACACTTTCTTTATCATTGCTTTCTTGTAGGGTACTGAATTCAGCTGATTTAAAGAGTTAGGTAGAGTTTTTAGTTCATAGAGTTATTGCAGAGGCAGTGACTGTCATAAACTATGCTGGTTTTTAAAGAAAATTCATGATCTGTCCCAATATCGGTTATTTTATGTATCACTTTTAAAATTACTCCCATTATCTAAGCAATTACATATCCTTTCATTTAAGGCTAAATAGTGTGTTACTTATTTTTAAAGAAACCAGCCCAAGTGAAATAGGGCCCTGTTTCTTTCTTTTTAATTTTTTTTTTTTTGTTAAATCACAGCTGTGTACATTAGTGCAATCAAGGGGTTCAATGTGCTGGTTTCATATACAATCTGAGATATTCTCATCAAACTGTTCAACATAGCCTTCATGGTATTTTCTTAGTTATTGTATGTAGACATTTGTATTCTGCCATTCTAAGATGCACGGTAGGTGTGGCCCCACCCATTAACCTCCTTGCACCTTAACCTCCCCACTCTGTTCCCCTTCCTTGGCCCCTTTCCTCATAGTCTTGTGCTATACTTGGATTATAGCTTTCATGTGAAAGCTAGAATTTAGCTTCACAGTACGGCTGAGTACACTGGATACTTTTTCTTCCGTTTCTGAGATGCTTTACTAAGAAGAATATGTTCCGGCTCCATCATTGTAAACATGAAAGAGGTAAAGTCTCCATCTTTCTTTAAGGCTGCATAATATTCCATGGTATACATGTATCACAATTTGCTAGTCCGTTCGTGGGTCGATGGACACTTGGGCTTCTTCCATGACTTAGCAATTTTGAATTGGGCTGCAATAAAATTTCTGGTATAGAGTCTTTGTTATATTGTGATTTTTGGTCTTCTGGGTATAAACCTAGTAAAGGAATTATAGGATCGAATGGCAGGTCTATTTTTAGGTCTCTAAGTATTCTCCAAACATCCTTCCAGAGGGAGTATATTAGTGTGCATTCCCACCAGCAGTGTAGAAGTGTGCCCTTTTTTCCACATCCATGCCAACATCTCTGGTTTGGGGAATTTTGTTATGTGGGCTACTCTTACTGGGGTTAGGTGATATCTCAAAATAGTTTTTGATTTGCATTTCTCTGATGATTAAGGATGATGACCTTTTTTTCATGTGTTTCTGGATTGTGCATCTGTCTTCTTTAGAGAAGTTTCTCTTCAAGTCCCTTGCCCACCCTGACATGGGATCAGGTGTTCTTTTATTGCTAATACGTTTGAGTTCTCTGTGGATTCTGGTTATTAGACCTTTATCGGAGGTAGAACCTGCAAATGTTTTCTCCCATTCTGAGACCTGTCTGCTTGCTTTACTCACTATGTTCTTGGCTGTGCAGAAGCTTTTTAGTTTGATCAGGTCCCAGTAGTGTATTTTTGATACTGCTTCAATTGCCTGGGGAGTCCTCCTCATAAAATATTCACCCAGGCCAATTCCTTCAAGAGTTTTCCCTGCGCTTTCTTCAACTATTTTTATAGTTCCATGTCTTAAGTTTAAATCTTTTATCCAGTGAGAGTCTATCTTAGTTAATGGTGAAAGGTGTGGGTCCAGTTTCAATCTTCTACAGGTTTCCAGCCAGTTTACCCAGCACCATTTGTTAAATAGGAAATCTTTTCCCCACTGAGTGTTTTTAATTGGCTTGTCAAAGGTCAAATAATGGTAAGTAGCTGGATTCATCTCTTGGTTATCTATTCTGTTCCAGACATCTACTTCTCTGTTTTTGTGCCAGTACCATGCTGTTTTGATCACTATCGATTTATAGTACAGTCTCAGGTCTGAAAGTGTGATTCGTCCTGCTTTATTTTTATTGCTGAGTAATGTTTTGGTTATTCGAGGTTTTTTCAGATTCCATATAAAATGAAGTATTATTTTTTCAAGATCTTTAAAATATGACAATGGAGCTTTAATAGGAATTGCATTAAAATTGTATATTGCTTTGGGTAGTATGGACATTTTAACAACGTTGATTCTTCCCAGCCATGAGCATGGAATGATTTTCCATTTGTTAACATTTTCAGCTATTTCTTTTTTTAAAGTTTCATAGTTCTCTTTGTAGAGATCTTTCACATCGTTTCTTAGCTATACTCCCAAATATTTCATCTTCTTTGGCACTACTGTGAAAGGAATAGAGACCTTAACTGTTTTTTCAGCTTGGTTATTGTTGGTATATATAAAGGCTACAGATTTATGGGTGTTGATTTTGTAGCCTGAGACATTGCTGTATTCCTTGATCACTTCTAAAAGTTTGGTAGTAGAATCCCTAGTGTTTTCCAGATATACGATCATATCATCTGCGAAGAGTGAAAGTTTGATCTCTTCTGACCCTATGTGGATACCCTTAATCGCCTTTTCTTCCCTAATTGCAATGGCTAAAACTTCCATTACAATGTTAAAGAGCAATGGAGACAATGGGCAACCTTGCCTGGTTCCTGATTTAAGTGGAAATTCTTTCAATTTAACTCCATTCAGTATGATATGGGCTGTGGGTTTGCTGTAGATGGCCTCTATTAGTTTAAGAAATGTCCCTTCTATACCAATTTTCTTAAGTGTTCTGATCATGAAGGGATGCTGGATATTATCAAAAGCTTTTTCTGCATCAATTGAAAGAAACTTATGGTCCTCATTTTGTAGTTTGTTTATGTACTGAATTGCATTTGTAGATTTACGTATATTGAACTAGCCTTGAGATCCCGGGATAAATCCCACTTGGTCATGGTATGTAATTTTTTGATGTGTTGTTGGATTCTGTTAGGATCTTACGGAGTATTTTTGCATCAATATTCATTAGTGATTTTGGCCTATAATTTTCTTTTCTTGTTGGGTCTTTCCCCGGTTTGGGGATCAAGGTGATGTTTGCTTTGTAGAATGTGTTGGGTAATTTTCTTCTTCTATATTTTGGAAGAGGTTCATATAGGTACTAGTTCTTCTTTAAAGGTTAGGTAGAATTCTGATGTAAAGCCATCTGGTTCTGGGCTTTTCTTTTTAGGGAGATTTTTATTTAGTTTTGCTATTTCAGAACTTGATATAGGCCTGTTCAACATTTCCACTTCGTTCTGGCTAAGTCTTGGTAGGTGGCGTGCTTCCAGGTATTGGTTGATTTCTTTCAGATTTTCATATTTCTGAGAGTAGAGTTTCTTGTAGTATTCATTAAGGATTTTTTGAATTTCTGGGGGTCTGTTGTTATTTCATCATTACCATTTCTGATTGATGAAATTAGAGATTTTACTATTTTTTCCTGGTTAGGTTGGCCAAAGGTTTATCTATTTTATTGATGTTTTCAAAACACGAACTTTTGGATTTTTTGATGTGTTGTATAAATCTTTTGTTTTCAATTTCATTTAATTCTGCTCTGATTATGGTTATTTCTTTTCTTCTGCTGGGTTTGGGGTTAGAGTGTTCTTCCTTCTCCAGTTGCTTGAGATGTCCCATTAAGTTATTAACTTCCTCTCTTTCAGTTTTCTTGAGGAAGGCTTGCAGTGCTATAAATTTCCCTCTCAGGACTGCCTTTGCAGTATCCCAGAGTTTCTGGTAATTTGTGTCTTGATTGTTGTTTTGTTCCAAAAATTTGGTGATTTCCTTCTTAATCTTGTCTATAACCCATCTATCTTTCAGCATAAGGTTGTTTATCTTTCATGTTTTTGTATGGGTATGCAGGTTCCTGTTGTTATTGAGTTCAACTTTTATTCCATGATGATCTGAGAAGATGCAAGGAATAATTTCTATATTTTAGAATTTGCTGAGGTTAGATTTGTGGCCTAGGATGTGGTCGATTTTGGAGTATGTTCCGTGGGCTGATGAGAAGTATGTGTATTCAGTTTTGTTGGGATGAAATGTTCTGTAGATGTCTGTTAAGTCCAGATGTTGAATGGTTAAGTTTAAATCTAAGATTTCTGAACTGGAGGAAATCAAGTTGCTCATGTCAGAGTTTCTCTTATAAATTGAGGTGCGTTCTGGTTGGGTGCATAAATATTAATAATTGAAATCTCATCATATTAAGTATTACCTTTAACAAATATGAAGTGTTCTTCCTTATTCTTCCTTATTTTGGTTGGTTCAAAGCCTGTTGCATCTGCGAATAGGATTGCAATGCCTGCTTTTTTCTGCTTCCATTTGCCTGGAGTATAGATGACCATCCCTTCACCTTGAGTCTATATTTGTGTTTTAATGTAAGATGCAATTCTCATATGCAGCAGATATCTGGCTTGAGTTTTTGTATCCATTCAGCCAACCTGTGCCTCTTTAGAGGACAATTTAAACCATTCACATTAATTGAGAATATTGATAAGCCTTTTGAGAGTCTGTGGACATTTTTAATCCTTTTGAGACTGTGGAAGTTGGAATTTGATCAAAATTTTCTGGGTGGGTTTACTTTTGTGGAGAAGGATTACGCTGGTCTTTGTGGAAGATAGGTCTGAGAATATCCTGGAGAGCTGGTTTAGTTATGGCAAATTTCTTCAATATGTGAATGTCAATGAAGTGTTTAATATGTCCGTCATAAATGAAACTCAGTTTAGCTGGGTATAGGATCCTGGGTTGAAAGTTATTTTGTTTTAGGAGATTAAAAATCAATGACCATCTTCTTCTAGCTTGAAAGTTTTCAGCAGAGAAATCTGCAGTTATTCTAATATTCTTGCCCTTGTAGGTGATGGTTTTCTTTCGTCTGGCTGCTTTCAGAATTTTCTCCTTCATCTTAACTTCAGTGAAATTGAGTATGATGTGTCTGGGGGATGTCTTGTTTGGGTTGAGTCGTGCTGGAGTTCTGGAACTGTCTGCTATCTGAATTTCAGAATTTCTTGGTATGTCTGAAAAGTTATCCTTCATAATCTCATGGAGAAGAGACTCTGTGCCTTGTGAAGCCACTTCATTGCTTTCAGAGATCCCTATAAGGCGAATATTGATTTTCTTCGAATTATCCCAGAGCTCTCTGAGACAGTGATCTGTTTTTGCCTTCCATTTCTCTTCCTCTTTGAGAGTTTGGGAGCATTCGAAAATTTTGTCTTCAATGTCAGAAATCCTTTCTTCTGCTTGTTCTATTCTGTTACTGAGGGATTGTACTGTGTTTCTCAGATCTTTGAGGGCTGCAACTTCTTGTCTCAATGTGTCAAAGATTTTTTTTGTCATTTTTTCTTTGAGTTGGTTGAATTCTTGAGATATCTTTTTGTTACTGGTTGGAATTCTAATTCGATCTTATTTGCTCTCCAGATTCTGAATTTGATTTCTGACATCTCATAACCCAATTTTTTTTTTTTTTGAGACAATCTTATTTTGTCATCTCTGGTTAAGTATCCTGGAGTCATTGCTGACAGCAACCTCAAACTCTTGGGCTCAAGTGATCCTCTTACGTCATCCTCCCAAGTAACTGGGCTACAGGTGTCCAGCTATTTTTAGAGATAGGGTCTCACTCTTGCTCAGGGTAGTCTTGAACACCTGACTCAAGCAGTCCACCTGCCTCTGACTCCCAGAGTGCTAGGATTGCAGGCATTGAGCCACCATGCCTGGCCCACTATAACCCTATTTTATCATATAGGTTCACTTTTGTGGAATGTTGAATGTGATATACACATGCAAGGTCAGACAATTAAGTTCGCAAACTCGCCCACATATCTAATTGCCGAATGTCACTATTGTCACCAGGTAGCCAAAGGGAGTATTTTGACAATAGCACTTTTTCTAGGACAAGTTCACGAACTTAATTGTCTGATCCCATATAACTAAAGCACATTGACCATTTATAAAATGTTTTTACCTAGTATAGTCTTTTGAATTATTTGCCATGCTCGTGTGGAACTTTTAAAATAGACCATAAAAATTCCTTAAAGACTTTTAAAGAGCATTGTTTTAAGGATGTTGTTGAGGACAGCTTATTGTAAAGGATTGTGGATGCTTATGCTTTTGTCTACCTCTTTTGCATGCTGTTGGTTAAATTTTGTGATTTTTTTTTTTTTTTGTATAGTACTCATTTCTTGGTGTAGAATGCAAACAATAGATTCTTATGGGAAATTGTTACCAAATTGCTGCCAGAAGACACTGTTATGAAAATTAACCATTACTTACTTTGGGAAAATATAATAAAGGAAGCATGTTCCCTTTTCATAGACTGAATTCTCAGTTGAATGTTTTTAAGTAGTTGGTGGGGGGTTTCATTTACTATTTCAGAAGCATGGCCATTTTGAAGCCTTTTTACTATTTTTTCAAAGGCACTTTTAAAATGTGAAAGAATGAAACTGGCCTGTTTAAGTAGGAAATACATAACTGTTTATATCTGATGGTTCTTTTTTGCATGTGGGGAAATTGCAATAAATAAGTCTGTAATAAGTAAAGCTTTCATTTTTGCTTTCATAGAAAAGTATTTGGAGTGAAATTATTCTAAACTTCCTAGATTAGAATCAGAATTTTAGAAGGAGAGGAGATCTTAAATGTCGTCTAATATAATTTACTTTCAAGAAGAAGAAACACATAATGAGAACTGATGCAGGTCAACTGAATAGTCAGTGATAGATCTCAAAATAGAGTCTTGGATTTCAAGCTCCCAGATCAAATCACAGAGAAAAGTTATGGTTACTTTCCTAGCTGAATGACCCTTATGGACCATTGAAATTGATTATTGTGATTTGGTATTTTATTCTAGTTGCCTTTTTTTGGCATATCAATTTTGGTAGAAGCATTTTTGCCCCTAAAACAG
This sequence comes from Nycticebus coucang, assembly GCF_027406575.1. Lineage (NCBI taxonomy): Eukaryota > Metazoa > Chordata > Mammalia > Primates > Lorisidae > Nycticebus > Nycticebus coucang. The sequence goes on along the minus strand of NC_069800.1, from coordinate 4,094,751 downwards.
CTGCAACTTAGTGGAAGCTTGAACCAAAATAAAAGTTAGGAACTCCCATTCTTTGCTCACAGTTATCTCTTTAAGATGTAAAATTGTTTGGCAAAGTAGAGGGCAAAATTTGAATATTTTATATGCACCAGATACTCTGCTATGATTTCAGTTACTTCTCATAGCATTATGTGTTGAACTTTTATCATTTCATTACACAGGTATAATGAAATTAAGTAATATGGTGTTTACTGTGAAATACAGTTAACCTGAAGTGCATTTTTTTGTGGACTTCTGAACAAAATGGCAGACTGGAAAAGCTCCCTTCTTTTTCAAATACAGTAGAAACTCTGTAAGTTGACCGCCCAAGGGACTATAACAAACTGGTCAAGATAGGGAAGACATTTTGATCTTCCATTGAGTACACATGGTGCATTCCTGTGTATGAAAATTAGGGTCAACTTAAGGAAGTAGTCAGTGTAGACAGTGATCAGCTGCAGAGAGAGGTTCTACCATATATGGAAATACTAGATAAAAATAAAGCTAAATGTAATAAAAGAGTGATCTGCAGATGTATGAAATGAGAAAGAACTCCTAGCAGAAAACAGAAATTGAGACTTTGTCCTGTAGGGAAAATACACACATTACTCCTAATTGTGTGAGTTTTCCTGTAGTGATGGCATCCACAGGCCCAGAAATGGCAGGGAGCTGAGACTGGTCTCCTTGAATGAAAACCCAGTCCAGGAAGAGTGAATTATTCATATAAAGGCCATCTACCAGCCTGTGTTTATGTTCCCTGGATATATCTTCTTTCTTTTTGTTTTTAACGTTCTTTGTGTCTTTTTTAGGTCTCTTTTTTAAAAGAAGTATACTGCTGAATTCTGTTATCCACCCTCAGAGACTTTCTTAATTAGTGAGTTTTATTTATTGCTATAACACATGGAAATTGTTGACATTCTACTTAATACCTTTTAAAAATATTTTTTCTGCCTTTTGTAACATTGAATTTTTTTGTTTTCAAAGGCATACGTTTGATATATTGAATTGAGACCTATATTTCTATTAATTCTCCATAATCAGTTTCTTATGTGTATCTTTCCTGTAAACCAGGTAAATCCTTTAAAGGACTTACTTTCCTCTGATCTCTACAATAGCCATGTACTGTAGAATTTAGTTCTGTATTGTTAGGGGTGTTCTTTTATCCATTCATCCTTTTTCTTTGTGTGTGAAATATACTTTGTGAGGTTACTTTACTCTTACTTTCACATATCACATAGTGTCCTTGCAGATTTCTTTCTTTTTTTTTTTTTCTTTTGCAGTTTTTGGCTGGGGTTGGGTTTGAACCTGTCACCTCTGGCATATGGGGCTGGCGCCCCACTCCTTTGAGCCACAGGCACTGCTCAGATTTATTTCTATTCATATTGGAGTGTCTAGTCAAAAACAATTTTCAAACCTCCCAAGGCCTTTTCAATATCTTTAGTTAACCCTCCCTTTTAAAAAACTAATTAATTTTTATATTTTTTTAGAAATTCTTGCTCTTCACCCAGGCTAGAGGGTAGTGGCCTGATCATAGTTCACTGTAACCTGAAACTCCCGGACTCAAGGGATCTACTCACCTCTGCCTCCCAAAGCACTGGGATTGCAGGTGTGGGCCCACTATGCCTGGCAGCCTAGCTTAGTTTGGTTAATGATTTTGGTTTGAAATACTTTAACATTTTGAAAATGTTACTACATTGTTTTCTTTGGTGTTGCTTTGGGGAAATTTTAATGTCAGTTTGATTGCTTAGCCTATGTGTGTGACCTTATTTGCTCTCTAGAAGATTTTGAAATTTTTGTCTTTTTGAGTTTGACTGTAATATGTCTAAGTGTAGTTAATTTTTCACCTTGTTTGGCCCTTGGATTCATATTTATTCATTCCATAAATACTTAATTTATGAGAAACCTACTGTGTGCCAGGATGTTTTCGAGACATTTTGATCTGAGGACTTTAATCCTTCTTAACTTGTGGAAAGTTACTGATCATTTTTTCAAATTTTGTTTTCTCCGTTGTTTTTTCTTTTTTCTTTCGTTCTTTCTTTTTTTTTTTTTAAGAGACAGAGTCTCACTCGGGTGTCCTCTGTAGAGTGCCGTGATGTCAAAACTCACAGCAGCCTCCAGCTCTTGGGCTTAGGTGATTCTCTTGCCTCAGCCTCCCGAGTGCCTGCCACAATGCCTGGCTATTTTTTGTTGTGGTTTGGCCAGGGCAGGGTTCGAACCCACCACCCTTGATATATGGGGCCAGTGCCCTACTCACTGAGCCATAGGTGCCACCCTGTTTTTTATCTTTTTGTGGGAATTCTTTTAAAATTTGTCATGTCTTAAGTTCTGTCTGTCTCTTTAATACAGGATGGACATAAAGTTCATGTGCAATTTAAATTGTAAACTACTAATTAGTAGAACTTTATGTCTACCTTGTATTTCTCCTTTTTAAAAAATCCCTTCCTGATGCCTTCTGGGACTTTACTATTTGATCTTCTGGCTCACTATTTCATTCTTTGGTTTATTCTTTTATTTATCTAATCTGAAGAGTCTTTTATTTCAACCCTTATATGTTCACCCCTGTATTTCTTCTTGGTTCTTCTTTATAACTGTTTAGGCCTGCTGCATGCTACCAACCTTCTCTTTCTTTGATGATTTTATCCTAAGTGTTTTAAAAAGATTCTTCATGTGTCTATTCTGTTAAATTCTGCTTTGTATCATAGAGAGAATTTAGTTTGAGTTTTGATTTCATTCTCATTTCAGTGGGAAACCAATAAAAAAAATTTTAGGCAAGGCAGTGATACCATTGGATTTTTAGTTTTGAAGGACCATTCAGAGGCATGCTACCACAAGCATGTAGGCCCAGCTACTCAGGAGACTAAGGCAAAAGGATAGCTTTTGGACCCAGAAATTCAAGACCAGCCTCAGCAACATAATTTGACCCTATTATAAAAATCACTCTGGCTGCTTCCTAAAAATGATGGAGTGTGTGTAAGAGGGAGGAGGGTAAGAATGTAAGTAGGGAGATCATTCGAGAATTGTTTGCAGTTGTCTAGTCAAGAGGTGATGTGATATTTATTAGGATAGTAGCAATTGAGGTAGGAGAATGTGAATTTAATTTGGAATACATTTTAGAGCTGGAATGACCATTTTTTTTAATTCTTAAGTGATGGCTGGATGAAGGTGGTGCCATTTATTGAAATGGAAAAGATGGATGTGTGGATGTGGAGGAAAGGTTTGATGAGGAAAATCAAGAATTCTCTGTAGTCTTTTTTTTGGCTTGGTATGCCAGTAGACATCCCTGTGAAGATGTCAAGTAGGCATTTGAATATACAAATCTGGATTTATACATAAGGTCTAGGTCTAGAGAGGACAGATTTATAAGTCAATAGCATGTTAAGTATTTCACACATTATTAACTGCCACGTGAGTTGTATATAAGTCATATGTGTCACCTCTCAAACACTGATCTCAAGGGAATTTTTTTTTTTTTTTTTTTTAGTTTGGCAGTATGTTAAACCCATAAGACCAGATTAGGTTTTCTAACTCACACATTTAGATAATGTAAGTTAGGGAATAGAAAGGGGCCCATAAATAGTGCTGAGACACTCCTAACATTTACAAGTTCTAAAGAAAAGGAGAGGTTAAAAAAAAATGAAGCTTCTTTTTTCTTATTCTTTCTGTCATCTGCATAATTTTCAGCATAGAAATGTACCGTAATTTGTTTAACTATGCATAAATAAATATGTAGATTTCTCCAGTGTTTTGGACACATTAACAATACATTACAGATATTACATATCTGTACAAGTACACTTATGGGATAAATTTCTAGAGATTGAATTACTAGGGAAAAAGGCCGTGCATTTATATTTTGATGTTTCTTGTCAAATTTCTCTCTTAAGAGGATGTCCCAGTTGTCTTCCTGATGGGCAATATGTATAGGAAAACTCTTAATCTTTGTCATATTTTTTTTCTTTTCATCATAGCTGACAGCAACCTTGAACCTGGGCTCAAGTGATCCTCCTGGCTCAGTTTTTCTTTTTTTAGTAGAGGTAGGGTCTTGCTGTTGGTTCAGCTGATCTTGATTGAACTCCTGAGCTCAAGCAATCCACCCACCTCAGCCTCCCGGAGTTGCTAGCATTACAGACGTGAGCCACCGTGCCTGACATTTTGTCAGGCTTTTAAGTGAGAAGTCATGTTATAGTTTTAAAATTATAAATGATTGTGAATACTTCTATATGTTTACTCAGCATTTACATTTATTCTTTGAACTGCTTCTTTTCTACTAAGTTCTTTTTTTATTGGTTTATTATAACTCTGATTATTTTTCATATGTGTTGTAAGTATTTTCACTTTTAAATTCTGTTTATGATATTTGCATTATAGAAATTTTAGATTTTTTTCGAACTTAAAAAAATTGCAAGTAAGCATTTATATCACATTTTGGAATGTCCTTCCACATCTAAGTATTTTTTTCCCCTAGGACTTCCATAGTTTAATTTTTATTTATGTCTTTGACATAAAATAACAGATATCGCCATTGGTAGAGTGCAGTGGCATCACAACTCACAGCAACCTCAAAGTCTTGGGCACAAGTGATCCTCTTGCCTCAGCCTCCCAAGTAGCCTGGGACCACAGCCCCTGTCTCTAAAAATAAACTCTTGCTCAGACAGGTATCTAACTCTTGATCTCAGGTGACCTACCGGTGTTAGCCTCTCACAGTGCTCTTTTACAGGCGTGAGCCACCATGCCTGCCCCTAACTTGTCAGAACTCTTAAATTAATTTGGTGAGAATTGTCAAGGTAATTTTGAAAAAGAAAAATGATGAAGAGGGTCTAAAATTAGTATTAGAAAGCTGTATGATAAAAATATTGTAGTATTGTTGCAAGAATGGAAAGAAGAGTATAGTGGAATGAACTAGAAAGCCCAGAAAGAAATTCAGTTACATAAAGGAGTAGGATTCTTTTTCTGATAAATGAATGAGAAGAATTAAACATTAGAAGAAGTTAAAAAAAGATTGAATATGTTTTTTGGAGAAGCTTTAAATGTAAAAGCAAAGGAAGGATTTGTAAAGAAAATTACAAGCATCCAAAATGTATTTGCATTATACACCCATATTCATAGCAGTATTCACAATAGCCAAGAGGGACCAATAAGCCATTGTCCATCATGGGTGAATAGAACAACAAAATGTGTTGTGTACATACAATGTAATATTACCCAGCTTTATAAAGGAAGGAAATTATGACACTTGGTACAACATGAGTCAAACCTTTGAAGTCCGTACGCTAATTAAAATTAACCCAGTTACAAAAAGACAAATGTGGTGTGAATCCATTTAATATGTAGAACTTATAGCTGTTTGGCTTAAAAAAAAGAGCCCTTAGCAAGTATTGATCCATGTAGCTCTTAGGACACAGGTTGACGTACAAGCAGCTTTTGTAGTAGCCATCAAGAGTGTTACACAAAGAATGGAAGAATATGAATAATTCTTAGTCACATGAAGGTAATACCCAACTGTTTTCATTTACAAAGTAGCTGTACCATTATGTATTTCCCCCCCAACCCCCCCCCCCGCACTACAGGAGAGCTCCAATTTTTCCACATTCTCACCAACACTTGGTCTTCTTAGTCCTTAATTCTGGTGGGTATATATAATAGCATGTCATTTTTTATTCTTTTTTTAAATTTATTTTTTACTGATGCATAATATTCATATATATTTGTGGGGTATGTGTGGTATTTTCTTATATGAATAGAATGTATAATGATCGAGTCAGTGTATATAGTTATCGATTACCTCAAATATTTATCATTGCAATGTTTTTGGAGCATTTCAAGTCCTATCTCCTAGCTACATTGACATATACAATATATTGTTGTTAAACTATAGTCATTCTCTGCTAGAGAAAGTAAGAGTTCATTTCTTCTATCTAACTGTATCAGTTAATCTCTCTTCATGGCTCCCTCGTCACCCCAGCCCCTCTTCACCACCTCTGATATCTGTCCTGTCTTTCTACCCTTTCTCCCCATGAGATCAGCTTAATTTAGGTCTTACACACGAGTGAGGACAGCATCTCATTAGTTTTCCTGGTGACTGAAGGAGGATGAGCATCTTTTCCTGTACTTATTTGCCATTCACTATGTGTTCTTTGATGAACTGTTAAAATCTCTTACTCATTTTAAAATTGGATATCTTACTAGTTCATAAGAGTTATTTATATATTTTGGGCATAAATCCTTTATAAAGATATAATTTGCAAATATTTTCTCCTAGTATGGCTTGTTTTTCGTTTTCTTTTTTTTTTTTTTTCTTTTAGAGACAGAGTATCACTTTATCGCCCTTGGTAGAGTGCTGTGGTGCCACAGCTCAGAGCAACCTCAAACTCTGGGGCTTTAAGCGATTCTCTTGTCTCAGCCTCCCAAGTAGCTGGGACTACAGGTGCCCACCACAATGCCCAGCAGTTTTTCGTTGCTGTTTGGCCGGGGCCGGGTTTGAACCTGCTACCCTTGGTATATGGGGCCCGTGCCCTATTTCCTGAGCAACAGGCACCGTCTTGCTTTTCATTTTTTTAACAGGATCGTTTAAAGAGCAGAAGTTTTTATGAAGTCTTAATTTATCTATTTTTTTTCCTTTTGTTCATAACCTACTTAAGAAATCTTTGGTTCAAGGCCCACTAAAATATTTTGTTTTCTGATAGAACTTGTATTGTTTTAGCTCTTATGTTTAGATGTATGATGTATTTTAAGATAATTTTTGTCCTTTTCTCTCTGGAATGAGGTAGAGGTCAAAGCTCCTGGGTTTTCTTTGTTTGTTTGTTTGTTTGTTTTGACATATGGATATATAGTTGTTAAAACAGCATTTGTTGAAAGGAGTATATCCTTTCCCCAATGAATTGTATTGACAGCTTTTTTGAAAATCAGGCATATATTGTGGATCCATTTCTGGACTTTTCATTTTGTTCCTTTAATCTGTAAGTCTTACTGCTAGTAAATAGTGTCTTGCTCACTATATCTTCTAATTTGAGAGGAAATGATATTTTAATAACAGTGAGTATTCTGATCCAGGAAGATGGCTTATCTTTCCATATGGTTAGGTCATCTTTAATTTCCTTCAGTAGTGTTTTATATAGTCTAACATACATTTTGTTATAGTTAATTCCTAGTAATTTCTTATTTATGATGTTATTGTAAGTCATTGGGGTTTTTTTGCATTTATTTTGGTTTGTTTGTTTGTCTTTGAGACAAGAGTCTTTCTCCGTTTTCTGGGCTGAAATACAGTGGCATCATCATAGCTCACTACAACCTCAAACTCCTGGGCTCAAAGATCCTCTTTCATCAGCTTGTCAAATAGCTGGAACTGCAGGCATGTATCATGAATCATGACCTTGGCTAAGTTTTCTATTTTTTTTGTAGAGACGGAGGTCTCACAATGTTGCTCAGGCTGTTCTCAAACTCCTAGTGTTGGTCTTCCTACCTAGCCTCCAAAAGTGTTCGGATTAGAGGTGTGAAATAGTATTTTGTTGAGGTATTCTTTTTTAAAAAAATCATTATGAGGTATATTGGTCTTTAATTTCTTATAAAAGGCTTGCTCTGGGTATCAGGGTAAGATGGCCTCATTAAATGTGTTCTATCTTTTAGGGGAGGGTCGGGGAGAGTTTGTGTAGAATTGGCATTACTTCTTCCTTAAATACTTTGTAGCATTCACCTTGAAGCCATTTGGGCCCAAAGTTTTGTTTTTAAGAATGAATTTAATTTCTTTAATGAACAGGGCTATTGAGGTTGTCTTTTCTGTGAGCTTATGTTTTTATAGGATCTGTTGTGATGTTCCTCTTTCATTGTTAACATTCATAATGTAGGTCTTCTCATTTCTAATTGGCATGGCTAGATATTTATCAATTTTGTTGACCTTTTTGAAGACCTGGTTTTTAGTTTCATTGAATTTTATTTTTTAGTTTAGAGATACTCTTGTTATCTTTTTATAATTGATTTTGTTTTTCTTTATTGTCAGAGGACAAACTTAGTTAAGTTTGTTTTATGACACAGGAAGTGTCCTGTGTTGGGGAATATTCTTGGGTGCCCTTGATAAGAATGAGAATTGTGCTGTTGCTGGATAGATTTTTCTGTAAATGTCAATTAGATCCAGTTGGTTGATATCATTTTTCAGTTCTTCTATGGCCTTGCTGATTTTCTGTCTTAACACGTAAGTAGTTGAAGTGAATAGATCCTTTTATCAGTGTCCCTCTTTGCTCTGAGGTCTGTTTCATCTGCATTAATGTAGCTACTCAAGTTTTTTTTTTTGTAGAGGCACAGAGTCTCATTTTATAGCCCTCAGCAGAGTGCTGTGGCATCACATCTCACAGCAACCTCCAACTCCTGGATTTAGGCAATTCTTTTGCCTCAGCCTCCCGAGTAGCTGTGACTATAAGCACCCATGACAACGCTTGGCTATTTTCTGTTGCAGTTTGGTTGGGGCTGGGTTTGAACCCGCCACCCTTGGTATGTGGGGTCAGCACCCTACCCACTGAACCACAGGCACTGCTCAAGATGTTTTTTTGATTAGTGCTTGCATAACATCTTTTTTCAGTATTTTATTTTGACCTACCAATTACTATATTTGTATTATGTTTTATTTTTGGTCTTAATTTTTAAAACAGTCTTGACTCTTTTATTCATTTAAATATTCTTATTTTCCCCAATGCATAAGAGTGCAATAGTAAACCTACCTATTACTATATTTGAAGTGAATTTCTTGTTGGTATTTTTTTCCTCTTTTTGGCAATCTCTGTCTTTTGATTGGTATATTTAAACCATTTGTATTTTATATAATTATTACTATCTTTAGGTTAGGCCTGTCATTTTGTTTTTATTCTTTCTGTTTTTCATTCCTCAGGTTTTCCTTTTTGCTTTCTATTTGGTTTTTTGTACATTTTAAAATACGAATTTAGGTAGTATAATTTTTATTATTTCTTCGTAGTTAGTATAGTGGTTGCTACAGTGATTGTAGTATCCATCTTGGACCCAGAACAATTAAATGTTTATAATTGTTGATCAAAGTAGTATTTTTAGATTATAATTGTGGTTTTTATTATGTTAGTACTGAATGTTTTCTAGATAAAGTTACTGAAATATAAGGTCAGTTTTTCCTAACGTAGTCTATTTTAACATAATACCCCTTATAGTTTTCTCCCAAAATGTTATATGACACTCATTTAGTTCAGTAATTTGCTTTATCTGCAAAGGAGGTAATGTTTTATCTTCATAGTCTCACTTAGGCTGATGGCTATAGATAGGTAGCACACAGCTCACTTTTGCTTTTGATTCACTTTTTTAAATATATGACTTGTAACTTTAATAACTCTGCAAGCACTACACATGGCTAACTTTGAGAACAAATGCTGTGTTTAAATGATTCTGCTTTTATAGTACTAGTTGAAATAGTTGAATGGTCTCAAGGTAAGCTCTGCCCATTGGGTATGATATCAAAAAAAGGTTCTTAATTTCTTCAAGTCTATTTCCTCCTTAATGAAAAATTTTAATTATTAGAACTTTGGCATTTTTTTGTGTGTGTTACACATGTATTCTAATTTGGCTATATCCAGACTAATATAGTTTTGACAATTTACAAATTAGTTCAGTTCATTTAAAGGATTTTTGTTTTTGTTTCTATCAAAACCAAACAAATTTTAAAGCACTGGTAGAACAATTTGAAAAGCATGGCAAATTTTACTAATATACTGTTCCAGGTATCTGAGTTTTAATAATTCACATAGATACTAGAATGACTGCTTGTTTAGATCTATGATTATCTGTTTTTAGGAAGTGTATAGTGTAAGCTTGACATGCTTGTTGTGGCCCAAGTAATGCTCCCTTTGGCCAGCATCTTTAATCTTATCCAGTGGTATGCAGTAGAACTTTCTGAGATGACATAAATGTGTATCTGTATAATATAGTAGCTACTTTAATTTTAATTAGTTTTTATGTTTAAATAGTCACATGTAGCTAATAGTCATCAGATAGCAACACAGGTCTAGCCTCACAATTTTCTCCTTTATATCTAAAACCCCATCTTGGAATTTTTTCTGAATCTTTCAAGCATAAGCTTAATAATAATCATAAGCTTCTGAGAGAGTTCTTGACCTGTTTTTTTTTGTTTGTTTTTTTATTAAATCATAACTGTATACATTGATATGATCATCGGGCAAATGGTCTATGAAGCGAGTGTGTGAGTCCTTGACCTGTTAAGTTAGCTTGCAGAGTAGTAGAGAGAAGGTGAACACATTGGTAGGAAAATGGCACATGCAGTGGTAATTACAGTATGATATAAGTATTATATCAATGAATACATAGAGGAAGTGACTAATGCCTGGAGATTTTCAGTGAAGGAAAAGAAACTACTCTGGGAATTTTAAGTAGGTAGTGTTTAAATACAGGGATTTAGGCCAGACTCTATGGCTCACGCCTGTAATCCTAGCACTTGGGAGGCCGAGGCAGGTGGATTGCCTGAGCTCACGGGTTCGAGACAAGCCAGAGCGAGACCCCATCTCTAAAAATAGCTGGGTGTTGTGGTGGGCACCTGTAGTTCCAGCTAACTTGGGAGGCTGAGATTAGGGAATCGCTTGAGCCCAAGAGTTTGAGGTTGCTGTGAGCTATGATGCTCAACAAAGTGAGGGCAACAAAGTGAGACTCTGTCTCAAGAAAAATAAATACAGGGAATTAGATGTTGTAAAATTACTATTTAGATCAAACAAGTACTTGGTTGAGTCTTCGGAAATGACTTCTAGACCAACATAGAACTACCAGTCAGTCTGTTAGGAACTCTCACCTCTGTATTTGTGCTGGAGAAAGATGTCACTGCATCCACTTCTACTGCTTTTGGATACCCAGAAAGCTGGAGATAATTACTAGTTTAGAGAGAGAAATAATTGAAATAATTGTGGTGTGTAAACTTAAGTAGAATCTATTGTATATATGTATATATGTGTGTATATATATATACACACATACAAATACCCTTATATATGTGTTATGTGTATATACACACAAATAACCCTTATATATCCATTATTTACAGGTCCAGGATGAGAAGACTGTTAAAAGAAGCAGCTAGCTGAACAGCTATAAAATGCCCAAATCTGCGTTCACAAAACCAATTCAGAGTGAAAATTCTGACAGTGACAGCAATATGGTAGAGAAACCATATGGAAGAAAGGTATATGATTACACTGAAGATTTGTTGACTCTTTTTAAACTGGAAAAAGATTTTCAATTAAGTATTTTTTAGTAATTCCTCATAAAATAAAAAGCAGTATGGATGCCAGGTAAACTCAAATCAGTTATCTAAGCCTTTTAGAAATAAACTAGATTCTGGGGATGTGATTGTTTTTTATTTCCTAAGGTGAGCACAATTAAGTAAACACAATTGTTAAGATTGCATAGTTATATAAGAAATAATGATGGCAGGGGTGAGGGGGGAACCAAAGACCTCATAGTCGTTTGACATTTCTTTCCATTACAGTTAGTGGCAAAATCCATATACACACTAGATGCTCCATTTTCCCAGTCTGTAACATTGGATAAATTTATGTATGGTCTTCAAACTCAGTGTTTTCCCTTTCTCTGCAGTAGAAGACAATATGCCTTCTAGAATAGAATTGTTGTGACAGTAAATTGGCTTTTAATTGCACTTAATAACAATACTTGGCACATGTAAATGCTCAGTAAATGTTAACAGTTTTTGTTACTGGTAGTCATTGCCTGTGACCTGTGATTCTGTCTTTTTATATCCTTCCTCATTTCTATTTAATTTAAATCTTCAGAATCTTTGTTTGGACTTTACTTTTTCCTTATCTAGTTAGTTTTATACATTATCTTTGGATTTTTCCCTTTGGTTTACTTTTTGTGAAGTCTTTTTTTAAAAGCCATATTCTTACTGAAGGAGGTGTGAGATGTTTCTGGTTTTATAACCATCATCACAATCCAGTTTTACAACAAGTAAGTCATCACTCCCAACCCAACTCCCTTAATCTGCTTTCAAAATCAAGAACTACTAGTTTTCTATTCAAAATAGGAAATTCTGTGTTCTTTTCAAAATTGGAAATTTTAGGATCACTGTGTAGTTTCTACAAAAATATCCTACTGTGATTTTAATAGGAAAAATCTTACTGAGTTTGTACCTTAAATCTGTAGATGATTTTGAGTAGTATTGCCATCTTATTATTGTCTTCCAATCCATGAACACAGAATATCTCTCTGTTTATTTAGCTCTTTCATTTCCCTTAGCAATGCTCTGTAGTTTCCAGTGTACCAGTCTTATACTTCTATTGTTAAATTATTCAAAAGTATTTTATTCTTTTTAGTGCTATTCAGTAGTTTTTGGTATATTTACAAAATGATACGATCATAACCACAATTGATTCTAGAACATTTTCAACCCAGTATAAATGAATGAGAGAATATACAAGAATATGAAAGAAAGATACAGATAACACCTTAGTGTGTTCCCTCAGATGATCACAGGGAGTGTAATTCCAAAACTTCTATACCAGTGTAATAAACATATTAATGAAACTGTTGAGTACAGAGATGGTAGAAAGAAGAGAAGCAATTAATTCTACTTAAGAGGTTCAAGGATGGCCTCAAAGTAGAATACTTCATCTGACTTTTCAAGAAAGAAGTATTTGACCATCAGGAAAGTAAAAGTAAAGGATATTCTAAAGAAAAGAAACAGCAAATGAAAAACAGATGTGAATCTGTTACAGTAGTGCCTGTGAAGTCAGGATGTAGCCTATAAAGGATGGAAACTAGGTAATGAGTCTGTGATATTATACATCATACAGGGGCCAGTTCACCAGTACATTATGGCCTTGTGTGTTTTGCCAAGGGTCTTGAAATTTATTCTGTGGTCAGTGAGGCAGAAAAGAGAGACCATAGAAGAGACTAGTCAGAGTGACTTTTTTTTTTTTTTTTTTTTGGAGACAGAGTTTCTGTCATCCGGGGTAGAGTGCTGTGTTGTTAAAGGATGTGTATATATAGAGAGATCAGGATAGAGGTTTATTAAAACAAAGAGTAACAGAGAATTTCTAATGTACAGAAAGATATGAATATTCAGGTACAAGAAAGTCAAAGAATACCAAACAGATTCAGCCCAAATAAAACTACCTCAAGGCATATAAAAAAAAAAAAAAAACTCACAACAACCCAAACACTTAGGATTGAGCAATCTTCTTGTCCGAGCCTCCCAAGTAGCTGGGACTACAGGCACCTACCACAGTGCCTGGCTAGTTTTTCTATTTCTAATAGAGACAGGGTGTAACTCTTGTTCAGGCTGGGACTTTCTTTTTTTTTTAATTTTAGCTTTTTTTATTATTATTGGGGATTCATCGAGGGTACAATAAGCCAGGTTACACTGATTGCATTTGTTAGGTAAAGTCCCTCTTGCAATCATGTCTTCCCCCAGAAGGTGTGGCACACACCAAGGCCCCACATACCTCCCTCTTTCCCTCTTTCTGCTTTTCCTCCCCTCCCCCCATAACCTTAATTGTCATTAATTGTCCTCATATCAAAATTGAATACATAGGATTTATGCTTCTCCATTCTTGTGATGCTTTACTAAGAATAACGCCTTCCACTTCCATCCAGGTTAATACGAAGGATGTAAAGTCTCCATTTTTTTTTTTAATAGCTGAATAGTATTCCATTGTATACGTATACCACAGCTTGTTAATCCATTCCTGGGTTGGTGGGCATTTAGGCTGTTTCCACATTTTGGCGATTATAAATTGAGCTGCAATAAACAGTCTAGTACAAGTGTCCTTATGATAAAATGATTTTTTCCCTTCTGGGTAGATGCCCAGTAATGGGATTGCAGGATCAAATGGGAGGTTTAGCTTGAGTGCTTTGAGGTTTCTCCATACTTCCTTCCAGAAAGGTTGTACTAGTTTTCAGTCCCACCAGCAGTGTAAAAGTGTTCCCTTCTCTCCACATCCACGCCAGCATCTGCAGTTTTGAGATTTTGCAATGTGGGCCAGTCTCACTGGGTTTAGATGGTATCTCAGGATGGTTTTGATTTGCATTTCTTTAATATATAGGGATGATGAACATTTTTTCATATGTTTGTTAGCCATTCGTCTGTCTTCTTTACAGAAGGTTCTATTCATGTCTTTTGCCCATTGATATAAGGGATTGTTGGCTTTTTTCATGTGGATTAATTTGAGTTCTCTATGGATATTGAATAGGGAGTCTTTCTCCCAAGGTATGTTCTTGTTTGGTTTATTGAAGATTAGATGGTTGTAAGATGTTAGTTTCATTTCTTGGTTTTCTATTCGATTCCAAGTGTCTATGTCTCTATTTTTGTGCCAGTACCATGCTGTCTTGACCACTATGGCTTTGTAGTACAGACTAAAATCTGGTATGCTGATGCCCCCAGATTTATTTTTATTACTAAGAACTGCCTTAGGTATACAGGGTTTTTTCCGGTTCCATACAAAACACAGAATCATTTTTTCCAAATCTTGAAAGTACTGTGTTGGTATTTTGATAGGAATGGCATTGAATAGGTAGATTGCTTTGGGAAGTATAGACATTTTAACAATGTTGATTCTTCCCATCCATGAGCATGGTGTGTTCTTTCATTTGTTAATATCCTCTGCTATTTCCCTTCTGAGGATTTCACCTCTCCTTCGTTAGGTATATTCCTAGGTATTTCATTTTCTTTGAAACTATGGTGAAGAGAGTTGTGTCCTTAATTAGCTTCTCATCTTCACTGTTAATTGGCATATACAAAGGCTACTGACTTGTCAACATTGATTTTATATCCTGAAACATTACTGTATTTTTTGGTGACTTCTGGAAGTCTTGTGGTTGAGTATTTGGGATTCTCTAAGTATAAGATCATGTCATCAGCAAGGAGGGAGAGTTTGACCTCCTCTGCTCCCACTTTGATGCCCTTTATTTCCTTGTCTTGCCTGAGTGTATTGGCTAGAACTTCCAAGACAGTCTCACTGTGTCACCCATACTGGAGTGAAGTAGCATCATCATCACTACTACATCTCAAACACCTGTGCACAAGTGATCCTTCTAATAACTCACAGTTTTGTGTATTAAACTTATATTTTAGTTAACGTATTACACTGTAGTTCTTTATCCAATTTAGGTTCTATTCTAGGTGATTTTGGGTGATATAATGTTTTCAAAGTAATTAATTCATTCTTAATTCTGTTAAGAATATTTGATAACTTGCAGATGAGGACTGTGAGAGAATGGTATTGTTATTTTTATTTTCATTACTCAAGTAATATACCAGTACTTTCTTACTGTAGAGGGAGGGGAATCGGTGGGATCACACCTGTGGTGCATATTACAGGGGTATTTGCGAAACTTGGTAAATGTAGAATGTAAATGTTTTGGCACAGTAACTGAGATAACGCCGGAAAGGCTATGTTAACCACTGTGATAAAAATGTGTCAAATGGTTTATGAAGTGAGTGTATGATGCCCCATAATCATATCATTGTATACAGTTATGATTTAATAAAAAAAAAAAAGAGTATTAACAGTAAAAATATGCCAGGAACAATATAGAAATTCCCTTTAATTTCACATACGACAGTACCCTATCCCCAGTTTCTTTCTCTTCCCCAGAAATGTTAACAATTAGAGGTTATGCTTTCACTGCATTTTCATCATCCTGTATATAAAATGAAGATATATTTAGATAACAGACTTTTCAAAAATGAAATTACTCACTTCTGTATTAGTCTGTAGTTCTGCAACTTTAGCTATTAATATCTTATAGATGTTCCTCCTATAAAAAGAGGCCTACTTCATTCATGTTTAACAGCTACATAATAATTTTGTAGTATCAATTTCTATAGGCAACATGGTAGTAAAAATCCATATAGAAACATCTTTGTATATAGATAATGAAAACCGTTACATAAAAGTGAAATTGCTAAATCAAAAGAGATGTATATTTAAATTTTTGAAATAGTGGCTGATAGCCAACCAAAAACCCTGTATAAATTCATACTATCATTAATAGTATATGAAAGAGCCGTTTTCCTCATACTTCACTAAAACTGGGTATTATCAACTTATTAATCTGAAAAGTATAAAAAGAAAAATCTTAATTTTGGACCTCCTCTACAGATTCATCTTGCTTAAGCCAAAACCCAGCCAGGGGGACAGCAGCGAGGTCAAGACCCCCTCCCTGTGACAGCTGTGCTGGTGAACAGAGAAGGGTGCAGGGGGCAGCCTGCAGCTTACCATGGACAGCCAGCCTCAAGGGGCTGTTGGCCAACAGCCTGAAGAAAGGGAGGAAGCGGTCCAGCTCCTTGCCTCCAAAGGGGAGACTGGACCAAGGGAAAGGGCTGGCCACACCACCCGAGCATGTGTGAGGCTGATTTGGGGTATAAGGGCAGCAGTTTCCATTGCCTCCATGGCACACACCTGTTTCTCTCTCTCTCTCAATGACTTTATTTTGTTTTGTTTTGTTTTATTTTAGGTACAATGTGCTGATTTTATGTAGAATTTGGAATGCTTACATCAAAGTGGTTAACCTAGCCTTCACCTCAGTTAATTATTGTGTTAAGGCATTTATACTCTACTTTTAATAGATTTGACATGTACCCTTGCAATATGCACCATAGGTGAGGTCCCACCAATTATCCTCCCTTCCCTCCCCTTTCCCTCCTCTTCCCTCTGTCATCTTGGCTATATTTGTGTTTTATCATTTGTGTAAAAGTGTGGGGGATTATATATTGATTTCCTAATAGTACTGAGTAAGTTGGATACTTTTTTTTTCCATTCTTGAGATACTATACTAAGAACAATATGTTAAATGGCCTGGGAGAATACTTTATGAGGAGCACCCCCCAGGGAATTGAAGCAACCCCAGAAATATATTACTGATCAAACTAAACAGCTTCTGCACAGCCAAGAGCACACTTAGTAAAGCAAACAGACAGTCCTCAGAATTGGAGAAGATATTTTCAGATTATGTTCCTAACAAAGGTTTGGTGATCAGAATCCACAGAGAACTCAAACTTATTAATAAGTAAAGAACAAGTGATCCCATTTCATTGTGGGCAAGAGACTTGAACAGAAGCTTCTTTGAAGAAGACAGGTGCATGGCCTACAGACAAATAAACACATACTCATCATCTTTAATCATCAGAGAAATGCAAATCAAAACCAGTATGAGATATCATCTAACTCCAGGAAGAGTAGCCCACATCACAAAATCCCCCAAACTACAGATGTTGGCATGGATATGGAGACAAGGGAACAGTTCTGCACTGCTGGTGGGAATGCAAGCTCTAATATGTTCCTTTTGGAAAGAGGTTTGGAGAGCACTTAGGGAACTAAAAGTAAACTTGCCATTCGATCCTGCAATTCCTCTGCTACGTATATATTCAGAAGACCAAAAATCATTTTACAACAAAGTTATTTGCACCAGAATGTTTGTTGCAGCCCAATTCATAATTGCCAAGTCATCGAAGAAGCCCAAGTGCCCATCAACCCATGAATGGATTAATAAATTGTGGTATATGTATGCCTGAAACTGAACACAACCCTCTTTCTGCCAGGCCTTGTTTGAACTGTGAGGGCCAGAGAAGGGGGACAGTCAGAACTTGAGGCAGGCTGGCACTCTGAACAGCCCGGGGGCCAGATAACAGGTGGGTTCTCAGTTTCTCTGGGCCTAGAATGGCACAGGAAGGACCTAACCTTCCTCTGTGCTACTTGCCAGTCTTGGGCTTGGCATGTTAAGCAGAGGGGATATCTGGGTTTGCCTCAGGTGAAAATCTGTTTTTACAATGTAATTTGCACACAAACTCTTTCCTGCTTAGAAGGCTGAGAAGATGCCCTTGGGGTGGGGTGTCAATTACCTCAGCCTTGCTGAGGAAGGCTAGAGCTTGTTTCTTCCCAGGGCCAGGCCAGGCGGGAAGGTTACAGAGCACTCCTGCTGCCCTCTGTCACTGACCAGGGGTAGACAATGCCCCAGCAGAGGGAGGCCCTCTGCCCAGTGTCTAGGCACACTTGGCCAGCCAAAAGCACTCAGAAACCAAGACCTTCCCATTTTCTCCTCCCTACATGGTGTTGAGGCTCCCTGCTGAAATGCAATTAAAGCAATTGTGTTTCAAAAAAAAATTAAAAAGGTAGAGCAAGGTCTTAGGTGAGAAGAATATAATAAAATGAGCTTCCAGTGCCAAAATAACTCAGAGAAGTAGCACAAACTTCCCTGTTCTTCCTATGTTTCTCCCTGTTGGGAAGGCATTAAGGTCTGAGGGCCCTGGTTTTGCAGAGCTGTTGGATGTAGTGTGGAGGAGTGGAAGCAGAGAAGGTGAGCCGTACATGTCTGCAATTTCATGTCATATAAAGTGATGGTACTTCATAGCATTTTATCATGTAATTGAAGGTTTGTGAAGCAGGAAGAATACAGTAGTTGTATCTATCAAGTGCTCAGGGCATCTCTCACCTTATGAAGATTGCACTGAAATCTGTATTATTTTTTATTTCCTTTCTATTTGGAGGATGTGATAGGGAAGAACTTGAGGTTAGACTCTAAATAGGTAAATTCAGGTAAGTTATGTGTTACACCCACTCAGTATAGATCAGAACTGTCAAATTAGAACCGTGCTGGGAATCTTGTTTAAAATGCACATTTTGATTTAGTCGGCATGGGCTTCTGCATTTTTTATACATGTGATGTTGGTGCTGCTGGTTGTTGGGCCACCCTGAGTGGCAAGTGTGCAAACTTTGTTGTAGAGAAATCTGTAGAGAGAGCCATTGGAGAGCACTTTCATGATGTGTTAATCAAGGAAAAGCATTGTTTTTCTGTTATGTCTGAGCATGTTTCCAGCTAGAGGGCACGGAACAAAGAAATGAAGACTTTGAAATAATAGATATCATATATTTCTGCTAAGAGAAAAGACGTGATGAAGATGATCCAGCAGGAGAATGGAGACCTCAAATCTGAAGGTTACTCTGCAAAGGAATAGGCATTTTAAATGGGACAGAGGGAGGCTAGAGGGTGTTATCTGGGTAACAATGCAGTTAATGATGAGAAAACAAGAGAGAACTCACTGCAGATAGATTCAACAGATTTGCACTCAGAGGTAAGATTAGGCTCCAGATATCTCTAGAAGCAGGAGGGAGTGCTAGATTTGGGACAAACCACAATAACCCATTTCATTGCTCCATAGCTATCAGTCATTAGAGATCTGTGTTTCATTAATATTATTTAATTGGAAATTAATTTAAATATATAAGCATTGACTACTATTTTCAGAACTAGCTATTTTAAAGAAATAGCGATGCACTCAACCCTACTATGAAACCAATACATAAGCACCCACACTTCCATATGAGAACTATAACCCAACTACAGCCCAAGATGAAGGGAAAAGAGGAAGGGAAAGGGAGGGGATGGGGAAGGACAGGTGGAGGGAGGGTCATTGGTGGGACCACACCTATGGTACATTTTACAAGGATACATGTCAAATCTGTTAAGTGTAGAGTACAACTATCTTAACAAAATAATTAAGAAAGTATGGTGAAGGCTATGTTAACCGATTTGATGAAAGTATTTCAGATTATATATAAAACCAAGGCATTGTACCCTATAAATGCATTAATATACACAGCTATGATTTAATAAAAATTATACTAGTATAGGAATATTAACTTTGACTAAAGTTAATGAAATTTTCAATGCCTGACACAATACTCTTTGTGGTAGAGTCCTTAAGAAGATTGCAGATGTAATTAAAAGCAATATTATTTAACAGAATTTCATGGAAGACAGAAGAAACTCAGTTCCAAGAATGCACAAAATGTGGATGATATAGCATCTTTTCTGTGTGTGTATCAAGTACAAACACGCAAATTAACCTGAATGTACATAAATGCTCATTTAGGGCAATTTTAGAGATGAAATTCCTTAAAGATCTTAACAAATATAGATAAGTGGTTGTATATTCAAAACCTGGAATTTATCAGCAGATTTCTCTCCAAACTTGCAATCACTTTAAAGAACACAGAACACAATGTAGCAGATGATACTAGTCTTGTAAGTGTCAGACCTCTTTATATGACTTCTACAAGGAAAGGACTTGTAAGATAGCTAAAGAAGAAACAAAAAATATGAACTTATGGTATCCTAAAAAGGACTTAGCTATTATCTTGCCTAGGATTTCCATTCCATTAGGAGGGTACGTAGGAAGATCACTTGCTGACCAAATGATAACTTTGTTTTTTCTTTAATCTTCTTATAAGAAATAGCTCCGTGTTGTGATTATTTTAAATCTTTTTTTTTTTTTAATAAAAGACATTGCTTCAGGTAGATATCATCTAATTCAATCTGGAAAATATTCATCTGACTGCATGTCAAAGTATTTTTTAAACGTACAGATTCCATTAATATTGTATTACATACAATCTATAATCCTATTTATGATTCTTCTTATTTAAGATTTACGTGAGTTTGGGAGATTGCTGATGTTTTTATATTATTAAAATTTGCTAATTTTTAAACTTAAAAAAGAAATAACTATTAAGTCATTAAGACATAGAAATAGTCATTAAGCCATTAAAATGATATGTCTACTCCACTAAACAAATTTTAGAAAAGATAAAATTATATAGGTTATTTCTTGAATTTTTTGTTATTTTCAATTAATTTTCCATTTATCTTGAATTATGGTGGTTATTAATGAAATTTGTATTAATTTTATGGTATTCATTTTCTCCTTTTTGATAAATATTTTAATAATGACAGCTTATTTTATGTAATTTCTCCATTATATCCTATATACCGCTTGATTGGGTCAATGAAAGTCTTTAAAATGACAAAACTAGAGGACATAAGACATGTAGTCCTATTCTTAGTTCACATGAGCATGGGAAAATGTGAATATTTTTCTCTACTGTTATTCTACAAGAATATATACATGCTTGCCAATTAAAAACACGAAACGCAGTATACATTCAACTAAATTGTGATCCCAACTGTGTCCTTCCTAAATAACAGGACAAACTGAAGAACTTATAGTGTAATGGTATAAATAATTCTTATGTGTTGCTCTGAAGATATCCCATAGGCTTCTACCATCAGCCTTGTTATTTATCTTTTAGGGTTATAGTTTGTTCCTCTGATTAAAGATCACTGCTCACATTGGCATACGTTCAGTTTTCTATTTAAATTTTCTTATTTGAAACATAATCTTTCTTTTGAAATCTTAGCTGCTTATTGTATATTATATTCCTATTTTTCTTCTACATATTTCTGTCACATTTCTGTCAGCAGCAAGAAAAATAATAATAATAGAATGATCCAAAACCTAAAGTAATTAAATTATTTTCTTACTTGAGGATTCAGCTCAATAGAAACTTTCCATGAATGTATGTTTGGCTTTGTCATATTTGCATTTCTACTGTCATTTAAATTGATTATATGTTCCTTTTGTTTTTTAGGGTCTTTTAAGAAACATCCATTGAAGGTAATAATATTCATTTTTTCATCTGGAATTATTCATGGCACATTGTGTGCAATGTTCATTATTTATGTTACAATGTGTTTTCAAGGCTATTCAGAGCACTATTAACATGACAGTTTCCAGTCTGAAGAAAGCAGTAGGAAGGAAGAATGTGAAAATATCCAGGTCAGGTAATTGGTTTTTTCTTTGATAAAAATCCTTTCATTGCAATACAGAATTTAAAGTTTATATAGCCATGTTTACTATGAATTATTTTTATTAAAATATCTGTTAGAATATTGAAGTGTTACTAATAACAAATGTTAACATTTTTGTTTTAAATTCCATAGGCCATGACATTTTAATATATGGATAAAATCCCCATTTAAAAGACTTTAAGCATAACTGTACACAGGGAATCTTTTATAAAATGTCATTATTTACTGTTCATTGAGTCTTATAGAAATTTAGTTTTAAAAATGCATTTGTTGTCTTCTGTTTTGAAAAACCTTTTTACACTGTATAGTTCTCACTAGATGATCATCCTTACTCTTCTCCAGTGAGTAAAACAAAAACTCAGTAAATATTTTTTTAAGATTGCTCTTCTTCTAACATATTTTAGGTATATAAAGCAGGAGATTCATAATAATAAAAGCAGCAATATGAGAAAAATTAAATGGTTGTTTCATATTTACTGAACAAATTCATTGTGAAAATTCTACACAACTAGTTGTGGTGGCTTTCTCACATCATTTGTAAAGGAAGGGAGGGAGGAAGGGAAAGAAAAGAGAGAGAGGAAGGGATGGAGGAAAGAAAGTGTAGGAAAAATGAAACAGAAAAAAGAAAAAAATAAGCAAAGGAAAAGAGAAAGAAAGAAATTGCTACAGGTTCTTTTTTTAACCCCTTGCCTTTATTTTTTATTCATTTAAAAAATTTTATTATTGGGGAATCATGGAGGGTACAAGACCAGGTTATGCAGCTTGCATTTGTTACGTAAAGTCCCTCTTATAATTGTGCCCCGCCCCCAAGAGGTGTGTCACACACTGTGAGCTGCCAACACCCTCCCCGCTTCCTTCTCTCTGTTCCCCAACTCCCCACCCCCAAAATCCCCCACCCCGTAATTAATTGTCCTCATATAGAATTGAGTACCTTGCTTTCTTTCTTTTCCATTCTTGTGATGCTTTACTGAGAAGAATGTATTTCAACTCCAAGTTAATACAAAAGATGTAAAGTCACCATCTTTTTTAGTGACTGAATAGTATTCTATGGTGTACATGTACCACAGCTTGTTAATCTATTCCTGGTTTGGTGGGCATTTAGGTTGTTTCTACAATTTGGCAATTGTAAATTGAGCTTCATTAAGCAGTCTAGTGTAAATGTTCTTAAGATAAAATTATTTTTTTTTTTCCTTTCTGGGTAGATGTCCAGTAATGTGTTTGCAAGATCGAAGGGAGGTGTAGTTTGAGTTATTTGAGGATTCTCCATACTTCCTTCCAGAATGGTTGTATTAATTTGCAGTCCCAGCAGCAGTGGAAAAGTGTTTCCTTTTCTCCCCTTCCACACCAGCATCTACATCTTTGAGATTTTGTGATGTGGGCTATTCTCACTGGGGTTAGATGATATCTCAGAGTGGTTTTGATTTGCATTTCTTTGATGATTATAGACAATGAGCATCTTTTCATCTTTCTTATCCATTCATCTATCTTCTTTAGAGAAGGTTCTGTTCATCTCATTTGCCCACTGATATAAGTGATTGTTGGCTCTTATTGTTGTTGCTTAATTTGAGTTCTTTGTAGAGTCTATTTATCAAAGTATTTTTTTTTTTGTTTCTTTTTTTCTTTTTTTCAAGAGGCATAGTTTCACTTTGCTGCCTTGGTAGGGTGCTGTGGTGTCACAGCTCAAAGCAACCTTCAGCTCTTGGGCTTAGGCGATTCTCTTGCCTCAGCCTTCCGAGTAACTGGGACTACCACACCTACCACAATGCCCAACTTATTTATCAAGGTTTTGTCTGATTCATAATATGAAAATATCTTTTCCCATTCTGCTGGTTGTCTGTTTGCTTTGGTTGTTTTCTCCTTAGCTGTGAAGAAGCTATTCAGTTGAATTAAGTCACATTTGTTTTTCTTTTGTTGCAATTGCCCCAGGGCCATAACTGCAAGTGATTTCCCCAGAGTTTCTTCAAGGATTTTTATTGTTTCATGCCTTATATTTAGATCCTTTCTCCATCTTGAATCAATTTTAGTGAGTGGAGAAAGATGTGGGTCTAGTTTCAGTCTTTTACATGTGGATATCCAGTTCTCCCAGCACCATTTATTGAATAGGGATTCTTTTCCCCAGTGTATGTTATTGTATGGTTTATTAAAGATAATGTGGCTATAATATATTAGTTTCATTTCATGATTTGCTATACAGTTCTAGATGTCTATGTCTCTATTTTTTGCCAGTAACATGCTGTTTACATTATGATGGCATTGTAGAATAGCCTAATGTCTGGTAGGTTGATACCCTGACTTTGCTTCTGTTACTAAGAATTCCTCCTTGGCTATCTGGAATTTTTTCTGGTTCCATACAAAATGAAGTACTATTTTTCCCAAATATGTAAAGTATGACAAAGTTATTTTAATGGGGATTGCATTGAATCTGTAGATTGCTTTGGGAAGTATAGAAATGTTAACAATGTTGATTCTTCCCAGCTATGAGATGGTATGTTCTTCCATTTATTAATATTTTCTGCTACTTCTTTTCATACAGTTTTGTAATTTTCTTTAAAGGGTGTTTCATCTTTTTGGTAGGTATATTCCAAGGTATTTCATTTTCTTTGAAGTACGGTGAAGGGAATTATTTCCTTGATTTACTTCTCATTTTGGCTATTATTGGCATATGCAAAATCTACTGATTTGCAGACATAGAATTTGTATCCTGCAATATTACTGTATTTTTGATCACTTTTATGAATCTTGTGGTTGAGGCATTGGGGTTTTCTAAGTATATCATCAGCAAAGAGGGAGAGTTTCACTTCCTCTGTCCCCATTTGAATGCCCTTTATTTCCTTCTCTTGCCTGATTATTTTGGCTGGGACTTTCATCCTGATTAGTAGTGATAGAGGACAACCTTGTCTTCTTCCAGTTGCTGAGTGGAAAAGCTTTCTCTTTTACTTCATTTAGTATAATATTAGCCGTGGGTTTGTAATAGACGAGAACATTTCAGACATAGGAACAGGATATACACTGATGAAGGTATAAAAAGCAACGCCAACTGTGTGAACCATTAATATAAAGAACACACTGGCAATGTTTTTGTACATACAATTATGAAGTAGAGACTAGTATACAGTGATATTTCATATGTTTATGATAATTTTAAATTTTGTTCATTTATGTTGGGTAGACAAATGGAGGAATGAATATTTGAGATGTTGGTATGCCTTGAATCTGGGGACATCTGATGCCTCCCTGAGTGTATTTTGAAAATTTTTATAGAAAATAAATACTCTTCTAAAGATTAATTTCCATTTAAACTATCAATTTATAAAATGAAAAAAATTTTCTCTTCTTTTATAAACACTATAGCTTTTATTGGATCATTCTAAGTAGATTATATTAACTAAATTTATGGTTTTGACAGCAAAACAAGACTTTATGGTAATATCAGAGGAAAAAGAAGAAAAGCAGGATGGAAGCAAAAATAATCATCCACAGGTATAAAAAAGTTGAAATTTTAATTTCGGGTTAACTATGGTTTTATTTGCATTGGTAACATAGAATAGTTGAAAATAAATTAAAATTTGGACTAGCATTTAAGAATTGATAGGTTATAATTTGATATTAAATTTTAAAAAGCCATTTAACTATTGCAAAGTTTAAAATAAATAATAAATTATAGATAAATTTGCCATTGGTATAGAGGCAAGTGTTTTCTGGGATTTTGTGTATTTTATAATTTTTATAATTATATTCCTTGTATTATAAATTTCTTATGTGATAAGGAAGGTAACATCAGCTGTTTAATCATAGTGCTAAGCAATAGAATTTATGAACAATTTTACAGTGGTGGCCACTGAGTACATTAAAAGAATAATCATTCACAGTGTTTCCAAATTTACAATTTTATGTTGCCAGTCAGTAATGCTTAGGCTAAATATTTCTTATGCCTAGTGATCCCTAACTCACTTCAGTGTCTATATTGAAGGAGAGATTTGAGTCATAAATATTGTGTCTATGAAGAGAGTTTGTATCATAAAATATGAGGCCTTAGGTGAAACTTACTAAATGCAGAATATGAATGTCTGAACACAATAACTAAGAAAATGCCATGAAGGCTGTGTTAACTAGTTGGATGAAAATATTTCAAATTGTCTATAAAACCAGCGCATTGTACCCCATGATTGCATTAATGTACACAGCTATGATTTAATAAAAAAAGAAAAAAAAAGAATGAGGCCTTTGGTAACGGGGCTCATTATTCTTGGGGTAACAATAGCAAGCTTATAACATATTTACATGTAGTAAATCAGTAAACAGTATCAAAATGATTTTATTCACTGTCATTAGAGGACATTAGGATGTATTAGACCTAGACTTAAGCAGTTAGGCTGTGTCACAACATAGCACTGTCATATTATTTTATATGATTTTAATTAAAGCTAAATAATTGACTTTTATGTCTGATTGCATTGATTTAGTCTGCTAATAGCATAAAGCTTTCCAAGTCTCCAAATGTTGCCCTTTAGAACAGTACTGAAGTACAATGTAGAGGTTTACTATTGAAGTTAGGTAAAATCATTTTAAGTGAGGAAGGAAGGCATTGTAATATTACAAAATTACCTGCTTATTCAGTTTTGGTAGATTAAAATATAATCAATTAACTTAATTTCAAACAGAGAGTGATAAAGTTGTCTAGTTCCTATTGGAGGCTGAGGAAAACAATTTTTCACTTGTTAGTTGCAGTCCATGATTTGAAAGTAGCTAAATACAGATTTAAGAAATGTGTTAGTTAAAGTTTACTTATTTTCTGAATATCTTTGCCCATATTTGGGTGAGAGGATCATATCATTTTGAAAACCTGTATCCTGACAGAAAACATAACTAAGTAACAAAATAAACACATTAATCTTTTATGTTTGCATCTGCAAACAGTTTTCAAAAACTAGAAATACACAGGGTTTGTGGAAGAGGGGGGATATACTGCATATTATGGATTTCCTTATGTGCAAAAGTTAGAGTAATTGTGGATAGATCAAGGCAAAGTAGAGTGGTGAAATAAATTAAAATTTAAGAAAAATGAGTAAAACCAAAGGTTTGGTTAAATTTTTGAATACATATAACACAAAAGTCCAGTTTGTCCTTAGGCAGTTACTACACAACTCCAAAAGAGTAACAAGCTTATATTAAAAAGAAAAAAAATTGTAATTTGGCAAAATTACAGATTCCTCCTGATTGTGAGGATAATAGATCCACCTGAAGTGTCCATCTCTAAAATATTTCATGCATTCTCTGAACAAAAGCACATCAGTCTCAGAAATGTCTTTTCATCCCATTTCTACTTTGTGTCCCTGAAATACACTTGACACTTATCTTCTAAGCTTTATTTAAAAGAAAACACAGTATATCGGGAATATGAGAACAGCCCTGGCGGACGCTGGGTATGTTGTTGTTGCTGTTTTTTTTTTTTTTTTATTTCATATTACTATGAGGGTAAAAATGATTAGGTTACATTGTTTGCAGATCTTAGGTAAAATTCAGGTTGGAGCTGATCCCTTCACCCACAGAGTGTGCTGTGTGTCCTCACATTGTGTACATTTGATGAGAGCAAATGTGCACACTATGCACTCTCCTTCAGCCCTCCCATTTCAACTCAATTGTATTTTTCTCTCCTGTGGGTGTGTAGTTCTTTATGTAATTGTTTCATATTAGTATTGAGTATATTGGATACTTTTCTATTCATGCACACTTTGCTAAGAAGAATGCTTTTCAACTCCATCCAGGTAAAAGCAAAATATGTAGTTTTCATCTTTTTCTTTTTTATGACTGAAAGGAGGTCCATGGTATACATATACCACCGTTTTTTAATCCATTCCTGGGTTGATGTGCACATGGGTTTCTTCTACATCCTGGCAATTATGAATTGAGCTGCAATAAAGATTCTAGTGTGGATGTCCTTATTGTAAAATGTTGTTTTCTTCTGGATAGATACCTAGTAAAGGGATTGCAGGATCAAATAGAAGGTATACTTTTAGTTCTTGGAGAATTCTCCGTAATTCTTTCCACAGAGGCTATGGAAAATATCTGTTTGCAGTTTTACTAACAGTGTAGAAGTGTTCCCTTCTCTCCACATCCACACCAGCATCTGCATCTTTGGGACTTTGTGATGTGGGCTATTCCACTGGGATTAGGTAATACCTTTATGTAGCTTTGAATTGCATTTATCTGATGATAAGTATTTTTTCATGTGTTTGTTGGCCATTCATCCATCTTCTTCAGGAAAGTTTTTGTCCACTTTTGACATAGGATTGTTTGTTCTTTTCTTGTGAATTAGTTTGAGTTCTCTGTAAATTCCAGTTATCAGCTCTTTGTCCGAGTCATAGTGTGCAAATACCTTCTACCATTTCATAGGCTGTTTTCTTTAGTTCTTGTACCTTTAGTTGTGCAGAAGCTTTTTAGTATGGTTATGTTCAATTTATTTATTTTTAATATTGCTGTAGTTGCCAAGGGGGTCTTGTTCATAAGCTGTTTTTCAGGCTGATTTTGCCAAGAGTTTTTTCCACCCTTTCTTCCAGATTTTTTGTCATTTAGTGTCTTAAATTTAGATATTTTATCCAATGAGAGTCACTTTTTGTAAGTGGTGAGAAGTCTAGTTTTAGTCTTCCCATTGTGGCTAACAAGTTCTCCCAGGACCATGTATTAAATATGAATTCTTTTTCCCAGTGTATGCTTTTGTTTGGTTATCAAAGATCAGATGGTAAGTGGCTGGGTTCACTTCTAGGTTCTCTGTTTTCTTCCATAGGTACCTATTTTTTTGCCAGTATCGTGCTGTTTTGATCACTGTAGATTTTTAGCATTACCTGAAGTCTGGTGATATAATGCCTCCAGATTTGTTTTTATTGTTTAGAATTGCATTTATTATTTTTTTTTCTAGTTCCATATGATGCACAGTATTATTTTTTCTAGATCTTCAAAATATGACATTGATGCTTTGATGGGGATTGCATTAAATCTGTAGATTGTTTTGGGTAGTATGGACATTTTATGATGTTGATTCTTTTCAACTGTGAGTGAATATGGTGTGTTCTTTCACTTGTTAATGTCTTCTGCTATTTCTTTTCTCAGGATTTCATAGTTCTCTCTGTAGAAATTCTTCACATCCTTTGTTAAGTATATTCCCAAGCATTTCATTGTTTTTTTTTTAAGCTACTGTGAAGGAATAATGTGTCTTTGACCTTATTCTCACCTTGACTGTTACTGGCATACCATTCTGGAGGGTCCTGAGTTGTGGACCTTGATTTTATGTACTAAAACTTTTTATTCCTTGCTCACTTCCAGGAACCTGTAGTTGAGTCTCTGGGGTTTCCAAAGTATAAAATCGTATGATCAGCAAAGAGGGAGATCTTGACCTCCTCTGCTCCTATTTCAATGCCATTAGTATCCATCCCTTACCTGATTGCATTGGCTAGATCTTTCAGCACTAGGTTGAGTAGCAGTGGTGATAGTGAACCTCCTTGTCTGGTCCCAATTCTAAGTGCAAAAGCTTTCAGTTTTCCGCCATTCAGTATGCTATTGTCTGTAGGTTTATTGTGGGGTGGTGTCTATCAGTTTAGGAAATGTCCCATCTATGCCTATTTTCTTAAGTGTTCTTGCAGAAAGGGATGGTGACTTTTGTTGAACGCTTGTTCTGCATCTATTCAGAGGCTCATATGATCTTTCCTTCTGAATCTATTTAAACAGTGAATTATATTTATGGATTTATAAATCAACTTTCTATCCCTGGGATAAAACTCACTTGATCATGATGTGTAATTTTTTAATGTGTAGCTGTACTCTGTTGGCTAGGATTTTATTGAATATTTTTGAATCAATATTTATTAATGATATCGGTCTGTAGTTTTCCTTTTTTGTTGGCTCTTCCTCTGGTTTTGGAATCAGGATGATGTTTGTTTCATAGAACATGTTGGGGAAGTTTCCTTCATTCTTTATGTTTTGGAATAGTTTCTACAATATAGGTATTCTTTGAAGGTTTGGTAGAATTCTGGTGTGACACCAGCTGGTCCAGGACTTTTTGAGGGAAGATTTATTGTTAATTGCAGTTCTGGTGCTTTATACTGGTCTGTTCAGAGTTTCTAGTTCTTTATGGTTGAGCTTAGGGGAGATGATATGAGTCCACATTTTGGTACAGTTCCTCTACGTTTTAGAATTTCTGAGCATATAGATTTTTGTAGCAGTCACTGAAGATGTTTTGTATCTCTGTGGTTTCTATTGTTATTTTCCCTCTTTTATTTCTGATTGAAGTTATTAGAGATCTTTTCTGTTGCTAGTCAGTCTGGCCAAGGGTACTTTGATTTTATTAATATTTTAAAAGAAACAACTTTTTCTTTCTCCGATCTTTTGAATGGTCCTTATGTTCTCAATTTCATTAAATTCTGATTTTAGTTTATGTCTTTTCTCCTACTCGGTTTGAGATTGGATTATTCTTTCTTTTCCAGTTGCTTCAGATGGTTTATTGGGTTATTGATTTGCATTTTTTCTGTTTTTTGAATGAGAACATTTAATCCAATAACTTTTACCCTTAGGACTGCCTTTGCAGTATCCCACAGGTTTTGATAGTGTGTGGCTTCATTGTCATTTTTTCATGAAAGATAATGATTTTTTTCTTTATCTCCTCCTTGACCCAGTTCTTTGCTCTAAGGTTACTTCATTTCCATGACTTTGTACAGGCATGCAGGCATAAGGATCTTTTTTTTTTAGTTGAGTTCTGCCTTTATTCCCTAATGATCTGGAAAGATACAAAATATAATTTCTATTCTTTAGATTTTGTTGAGGTTTGATTTGTGTCCATTTTTTTGGAATATAATCCATGAGCTGGAGAGAAGAATGCATACTCAGTAGTTTTTGGATTTATGTTCTGTATATTTCTGTAAAACCCAATTGTTCTAGGCACACGTTTAACTCCCTTGTTTATTTGTTTAGTTTGTGCTTGGAGAGTCAGTACAGTTTTGTCAGAAGTGTGTTGCAATGCCCACTTAATATGGTTTCACAGGATATCATGTTGTTCAAATTGGTTAGGGTTCATTTTAAATGTCTGGGAGTGTTTCAGTTGTGTGCATAGATATTTAGGATTCAAATGTCTCATTGTTATATTGTTCCCTTGACCAGAGAATAGCATCCATCTTTGTTTTTGTTTATTGGTTTCAATCTAATAAACATCTCATAATATTTAAAAATACAATTGTATCCCCTAGTTGCTCCTGATTTCCATTTGCCTGAAATATATTTTTTCCTACCATTCACTCTCTTCTTATCCTTCAGAAATCCCAATGATTTGAATGCTTGATCTTTTGGAGTAGTTTTATAACTTGCTCAGAGAAAGCTGTTTTTGTTCTGCTTTTTTCCCCTGTCTCTTTGAATGATTAGGTTAGTTCAAAATTCTTGTCTTCCATTTCTGAGATTCTTTCTTCTCCATGTTCTATTCTACTGCTGAGACTCCATACTGTTTGAATGTCCTTGAATGCCTCTTTCCATTTCTTAAGCTCTGCTATAATTGTGTCCAGATCCTTGGTGACTAAAACTAAATCTGGTGGGCTGAAGTCAGATCCAGAGGCTCCTGTACGTGGAGTTGCTCACTCTACTTTACACCTAACTATTCAAACAAACTCTTCTTTTTCTCTGAAGTCCCAGCTGTGACAGATTCAAAGTGAGGAGGCTTTTTGACTATGGTAGGGAAAGGAGATCTTGGGCCTACCATCTGCTTCCAAGGCTTTCCTGGATTGGGTTGCCTGTCAGAGACTAGGCCCATCCACCTTCAATTTGGCAGGAGTGGAGTCAGGGGCCAAACCTCCAGGAGGGGCCTGCTAGGCACAGATGCTAGACAATGCCATTCCAATGGGCAGGGAAAGTTCCCCCCTAGCAGGATGGAGACTTATTAGGGACCTTGTCATGCATTGTCAGTGCAGCCAAGCCACCATTTCCTCCAACAGGGTTGAGGCATGCTCAGTTCATTGGGCCACACAATGCAGAGATCTCTCAGAGTCCACATGGCCTGATAAAGACCCTGATGATTCTTGGTGACAGAGAAAGCAACCTCTGTAAACCCTCGCTCCCTCAGTTGCTCTGAGGGGTGGGTAGGGTCCAAAGCACTTTCACCTGTTGTTGCCAGTGGGTGGGTCAACCCCCCCCTCCAGTCTGGGCTGGGCTAGTGCTTCTAGTTGCTGCCACTGGAAAGCAGAGTTCTACAGTGGGGGCAGACTGTTGGGCAACCCAAAAAAGAGAGGGTATGGGCTGTGGTTGAAAGGAAGCTAGTGCCAAAATTGCTCTCTATTCTGCCAGGCAGGATACAGACTCAGAAGCGGATATGCCTTGGTGCAAAAATAGTGGGATGTTTTATCCTTCTTGGGACTTCCTTATCAGCAAGTGATGGTGTGTTTTGCTGTTTGCAGAAAGACTGCAGGTGGGAGAAGGCTCACCCTTACCCTTCTGTTTTCAGGAATCCTCTAGACTGGTCCAATCTAACTCTCCTCAGTTCTCTTCCTTCCTCTTACTCATCTTGGTCCTCGCAGTTTGTCTGTGCAGGGTTACTGAACCCCTTGGTTCTTCTTGCAATCTAGCCCCCAATTACACTACTCTGGGTTACTTCATTAAAATTTCCCTCCTTCTGGATGAGAGTTTCCACAAAATCTGCCTCTAGTTAGCCATCTTGTGTCTGTCCCAGCACTGGGCATGTGAGGATAATATTATAATGACACACACACTAAAAAAGCAAGGAGCTCAGAAGATACAGTTGAAACAAAGGAACACCAATAAGCTTGATTTTGAAATGGCCAAAACAATTTTTTTTGGGAAATTGGACATCAGAAATGTACCTCAGTCAAGAAATCCAAAATTTGTGGCTTAAAAGGAAATGAAGTGTGTGCTTCAAACAAAAAGGTGCAATATTTCTGCTGCTATATCCACTAATAATGAAGGAAAACCAGTACATACTGTACGTGTTCCTGAGGCATTAGATGAGGACAGAGATGCTGAAAAGAAAAAACCATGAAACCTGAATCAGAAAATATGCATCCCTCCCCACCACAGAGTGACAGATCATCAAAAGCATCTGTGTTTATAAAGGAAGAAATATGGCAGGATATGCAAAAGGGTAAGAATGAGGATGACATGTTACCAGTAGAATCCCCACCTTTGGAGAAGAAAAATTCAAGTTCAAAATGAAGTAGATGTTCATTTGTCACTGCTGCTTTTATCCTTTTTCAGTTCTCTGGTCCATTCTGATTTTCCACTTTTGCATGTTGTATTAATCACATCTATTCACCATTTTATTCTGAACTTCTTGAAATGACCAGAAAGCAGAACCTGGGGTCACCATGATTTTTATTTTTATTATTATAATGTGTAGAGAAGACAAAATACAAGTAAGTGCTTGGCATGTTTTATATGCTTCAAAAGCAAATGTTCTTATTCTTCCCTTTTTATTAAGTCTTGCTATGCTTTATTGAATTTATATCTTAATTTAGAAAGAGATGCATACAGCATATACATATATATACATATACATATACATATACATATATATATATATATATATACACACACACACACACACCATGGAGTGCTATTCAGCCATAAAAAGATGGAGACTTTACATCTTTTGCGTTAACCTGAATGGAGTTGAAGCACATTCTTCTTAGTAAAGTATCATAAGAATGGATAAGCAGACTGAAGCCAGCTTTCCACAGAGGCTCCCGTCCATTAGGAGAGTTAAAGGACAAAAATTCAGCAAGTAACCTAGTGGATTTGAGC
Organism: Nycticebus coucang; assembly: GCF_027406575.1. NCBI lineage: Eukaryota > Metazoa > Chordata > Mammalia > Primates > Lorisidae > Nycticebus > Nycticebus coucang. The sequence goes on along the minus strand of NC_069800.1, from coordinate 4,061,271 downwards.
TGCACTAAGAGAGAAGGTTGAAGAACGCACATCAACCCCGCTGAGGCGAGCTGCGACCCCAACATACAAACAAAAGGTACAAAATCCATCACCATGTGGATGGGAGTCCCCTCCCCCATGAGAACAGCTCAGAGTGCCCCACAAACAATCGGGCAGAGTTCAAAGGTCCTCCCACTGCACTCCACGGGACAGACCCTCTAACAACTGGACCTACCTCCCCTGCTAGGGTGCCACAGTGTTCTCCTGCCAGGCATAAAACTGTATAAAACTGTGTATAGTCTCTACCTGGAATTCTGAGCTCCCAGCACTCCCCTCCACTCACACTGAGGTCTGGAGGCCAGTCCCCCAGGAGCTCAGAGTCTTAGGTGATTTCCCGAGGGGAGTGGACAAGGCCTTGACTGCAGCTGGTCGGCAACAGCTCTGGGCACGGGAGTGAGGAGAGGACGGTCTGCGGAGAGGGGACCACACCGGAGCGGCAGTCCCCTGAGGCACAGTGCAACTGCCATCTTTTGGTGACAATATGGCCAGGCATAAAACTGTGTAAAACTGTGTGTGTTCTCTGCCCATAAGCCCAGGCTCTCAGTGCTCCCTGTGGTCCCCTCTGCTCTCGCTCCAAGGTCTGGAGGCCTGTCCCCCAGGGGTCCAGACTCTTGTGCGATTGCTCGAGGGGTGTAGACAGTGCTGGGCTGCAGCCAGTCGGTGCAGACTCTGGGGCATGGGAGCAGAGAGAGGACAGTTGGCCAGAGGGGTGCTGCACTGGAGCAGCGGTTCCGTGAGGCATAAAACAGCAGCCCTCTTTTGCTAGCAATACAGCTCACTACTGAATATTCTGAAGCCACACCCCCGTCTCCCTGGGCAACCAGACTGTGAGTATAGGGTTTGCCTGAGGCAACTCGAATTTGCAAACCAGGGAAACTCCCAGGGCAGGGCTGACCCAGAGGTACGTTTTACTGAACCTAAGATGCACCTGGCCCTCAGGGGATCGTCAGCCTATAGACAATAAAAGAGCAAAGACAAGCTGATTTGAAACTCAATTCAGCTTCTCTTCTGCAGGGGAACCGAAAATTTGGTCTGTTCTGTTCTGTTAGTAACATTAATCAGGGGCGAGACTGGACCTGAGTGAAAACCCCCCAACCTTCATCAAGTGTCCAAGGTTGTCAGGCCTCACCTCCTCCAGCTAGAGAGAGGCTGAATGCAGCGCCCTAGCAGTCTTCCTTGTGATTCAGGCAGGTGCAAACTCCTGGAGTACCGGTTCACTACAGGCAACTGGATCAGCCAACTGCAGGGCTATGAGTGACAGTGGGTGCAAGATGCTGGGTGCTGCTGGGTGTGACAGTGGTGAAAGATGGGGAAGGAGGCAGCAACCTTACCAGACTGATCTATTGGATGGGTGGCTCCTCCCGACTCCACGCAGCACTGGAGCAAACCATACCAGAGTAGTCACCAGACCCCTGTGATCCAGTTCCCAGAGACCTCTTAAACTCTCTCACCCGAGACAGGTGCAGACTGAGACAATTTATTTGGATCTTTTGAACTGAACCAATCGCCTGAGGACAAATCAGGTGGTGCCGTGGGTTCACAGTGGTAGGAAGGTTTGACTTTTCTTTTCCAATTGTTTGCCAATGTGGGGTGGGGTGACTTAATTGCTGATATTTCTCCACAGCTGAGACTTCAATCCAGAGTATCTGTTTCACTAGGGTGGAACAGAAACCAACTGAAAACAAGACAGAACCACTTAGCCCCACCACACCAGACAGGGCCCCAGTTTCTCAGGCCACAACACTATACAGGCCCTCAACAAAGCCCCAGGGGGGGGAAATCAAAGGGAGTAAAACAACCATTGGGCAGAATCAGCGAAAAACTCTGGTAACATGAATAATCAGAATAGATCAACCCCCCCAAGGAAAGATATGGCAGACGTAATTGAAGATCCCATTCATAAAAAACTGGCTGCGATGTCAGAAATCAAATTCAGAATTTGGATTGCAGATAAGATTAATAAAGTGGAATTAGGAATTCGAGGAGAAATTCAAAAGTTGTCTCAAGAATTTAATGAATTTAAAGACAAAACCACCAAAGACTTAGACACACTGAAGCAAGAATTTGCAGCCCTCAAAGATATGAAAAATACAGTAGAATCCCTGAGCAACAGAATGGAGCAAGCAGAAGAAAGGATTTCTGACATTGAAGATAAAGCCTTTGAACACTCCCAAACTCTCAAAGAGGAAGCGAAATGGAGAGCAAAAACGGATCATTCTCTCCGAGAGCTCTGGGATAATTCGAAGAAGGTGAATATCTGAATCATTGGAGTTCCAGAAAAAGATGAAGTGGCCTCGCTGGGCACAGAGGCCCTTCTGCATGAAATTATGAAAGAGAATTTTCCAGACATGCCTAGAGATTCTGAAATTCAGATAGGGGACAGCTTCAGAACCCCAGCACTACTCAACCCCAATAAGACATCCCCCAGGCATATCATAATTAACATCACTAAAGTTAATATGAAGGAGAAAATTCTCAAAGTTTCCAGGAGAAAGAAAACCGTTACCTTCAAAGGGAAGAATATTATAATGACTGCAGATCTCTCTGCTGAAACTTTTTAAGCCAGAAGAAAGTGTTCACTGACTTTTAATCTCCTAAAGCAAAATAACTTTCAACCCCGGATCTTGTATCCAGCTAAACTGAGTTTCATTTATAATGGAGAAATTAAATACTTTAATGTCATTCATATGTTGAAGAAATTTGCCGTAACCAAACCAGCTCTTCAGGATATTCTCAGACCTATCCTCCATAATGACCAACCCAATCCTATACCACAAAAGTAAACTCACTCATAAACTTTGGATGAAACTGCAATTTCGAAACTAGCGAAAGGATTAAAAATGGCCACTGGGCTTTTGAAAAACTCGATACCCAAAACTTCACCAGACTTATCAATATTCTCCATTAATGTGAACGGCTTAAACTGTACTCTAAAGAGGCATAGGTTAGCTGACTGGATACAAAAACTCAGGCCAGATTTTTGTTGCATACGAGAGTCACATCTTAACTTAAAAGACAAATACAGACTCCGGATGAAAGGATGGTCATCCATATTTCAGGCAAATGGTAATCATAAAAAAGCAGGTGTTGCAATTTTATTTGCAGATGCAATAGGCTTTAAACCAACAAAATTAAGGAAGGCCAAGAATGGTCACTTGATAATTGTTAAGGGTAATACTTAATATTATGAGATCTCAATTATTAATATCTATGCACCGAACCAGAATGCACCTCAATTTATAAGAGAAACTCTAAGAGACATGAGCAACTTGATTTCCTCCAGCTCCATAATAGTCGGAGATTTCAACACTACTTTGGAAGTGTTTGATCGATCCTCCAAGAAGAAGCTGAGCAAAGAAATCTTAGATTTAAACCTAACCATCCAACATTTGAATTTAGCAGACATCTACAGAACATTTCATCCCAACAAAACTGAATACACATACTTCTCATCAGCTCATGGAACTTACTCAGAAATTGATCACATCTTAGGTCACAAGTCTAACCTCAGTAAATTTAAAGGAATAGAAATTATTCCATGCATCTTCTCATACCACCGCGGAATAAGACTTGAGCTGAGTAACAACAGGAATCTGCATACTCGTACAAAAACATGGAAGTTAAATAACCTTATGCTGAATGATAGCTTGGTCAGAGATGAGATTAAGAAAGAAATCGCTAATTTTTTGGAACAAAACAACACTGAAGACACAAACTATCAGAAGCTCTGGGACACCGCAAAGGCAGTTCTAAGAGGGATATTTATAGCACTGCAAGCCTTCCTTAAGAGAACGGAAAGAGAGGAAGTTAACAACTTACTGGGACATCTCAAGCAACAGGAAAAGGAAGAACATTCCAACCCAAAACCCAGTAGATAAAAAGAAATAACCAAAATTGGAGTAGAATTAAATGAAATTGAAAACAAAAGAATAATACAACAGATCAATAAATCTTAAAGCTGTTTTTTTGAAAAGGTCAATAAAATAGATAAACTTTTGGCCAACCTAATCAGGAAAAAAAGAGTAAACTCTCTAAACTCATCAATCAGAAACAACAAAGACGAAATAACAACAGACTCCTCAGAAATAAAAAAAAAAAATCCTTAATGAATATTACAAGAAACTTTATTCTCAGAAATATGAAAATCTGAAGGAAATTTACCGATACTTGGAAGCACGTCACCTTCCAAGACTTAGCCAGAATCAAGTGGAAATGTTGAACAGGCCCATATCATCTTTGGAAATAGCATCAACCATACAAAACCTCCCTAAAAAGAAAAGCCCGGGACCAGATGGTTTCATGTCAGAATTCTACCAAACCTTTAAAGAGGAATTAGTACCTATATTACTCAACCTGTTCCAAAAGGTAGAAAAAGAAGGAAGACTACCCAACACGTTCTATGAAGCAAACATCACCCTGATCCCCAAACCAGGAAAAGACCCAACAAGAAAAGAAAATTATAGACCAATGTCACTAATGAATATAGATGCAAAAATATTCAACAAGATCCTAACAAACAGAATCCAGCAAAACATCAAACAAATTATACATCATGACCAAGTCGGTTTTATCCCAGAGTCTCAAGGCTGGTTCAATATATGTAAATCTATAAATGTAATCCAGCACATAAATTAAAAAACAAAGACCATATGATTCTCTCAATCGATGCAGAAAAAGTTTTTGATAATATCCAGCATCCCTTCATGATCAGAACACTTAAGAAAATCAGTATAGAAGGGACATTTCTTAAACTGATAGAGGCCATCTACAGCAAACCCACAGCCAAATACATATTGAATGGAGTTAAATTGGAATCATTTCCACTGAGATCAGGAACCAGACAAGGCTGCCCATTGTCTCCATTGCTTTTTAACATTGTAATGGAAGTTTTAGCCACTGCAATTAGGGAAGAAAAGGCAATCAAGGGTATCCATATAGGGTCAGAAGAGATCAAACTTTTGGTCTTCACAGATGATATGATAGTATATCTGGAAAACACTAGGGACTCTACTACAAAACTCTTAGAAGTGATCAAGGAATACAGCAGCGTCTCAGGTTACAAAATCAACATTCATAAATCGGTAGCCTTTATATATACCAACAATAGTCAAGTTGAGAACACAGTTAAGGACTCTATCCCATTCACAGTAGTGCCAAAGAAGATGAAATATTTGGGAATTTACCTAACAAAAGACGTGAAAGATCTCTATAAAGAGAACTATGAAACTCTAAGAAAAGAAATAGCTGAAAATATTAACAGATGGAAAAACATACCATGCTCATGGCTGGGAAGAATCAACATTGTTAAAATGTCCATAGTACCCAAAGCAATATATAATTTCAATGCAATCCCTATTAAAGCTCCACTGTCATACTTTAAAGATCTTGAAAAAACAATACTTCGTTTATATGGAATCAGAAAAAAACTCGAATAGCCAAGACATTACTCAGAAATAAAAATAAAGCAGGAGGAATTACTCTACCAGACCTCAGACTATACTACAAATCGATAGTGATCAAAACAGCATGGTATTGGCACAAAAAGAGAGAAGTAGATGTCTGGAACAGAATAGAGAACCAAGAGATGAATCCAGCTACTTAATGTTATTTAATCTTTGACAAGCCAATTCAAAACATTCAGTGGGGAAAAGATTCCCTATTTAACAAATTGTGCTGGGTTAACTGGCTGGCAACCTGCAGAAGACTGAAACTGGACCCACACCTTTCACCATTAACAAAGATAGACCCTCAGTGGATTAAAGATTTAAACTTAAGACATGAAACTATAGAAATACTAGAGGAGAGTGCAGGCAAAACCCTTGAGGAAATCGGTCTTGGCGAGTATTTTATGAGGAGGACCCTCCGGGCAATTGAAGCAGCGTCAAAAATACACTACTGGAACTTGATCCAACTAAAAAGCTGCACAGCCAAGAACACATTAAAGCAAGAAAACAGCCCTCAGAATGGGAGAAGATATTTGCATGTTATGTCTCCTACAAAGTTTAATAACCAGAATCCACAGAGAACTCAAATGTATTAGCAAAACTAGAACAAGGGATCCCATCGCAGGCTGGGCAAGAGATTTGAAGAGCAACTTCTCTGAAGAAGATAGGTGTGCTGCCTTCAGACATATGAAAAAATGCTCATCATCTTTAATCATCAGAGAAATACAAATCAAAACTGCTTTGAGTTATCATCTAACTCCAGTGAGACTAGTCTATATCACAAAATCCCAAGACCAGAGATGTTGGCGCGGATGTGGAGAAAAGGGAACACTTTTGCATGGCCGGTGGGAATGCAAATTAATACATTCCTTTTGGAAAGAGATATGGAGAACACTAGAGATCTAAAAATAGATCTGCCATTCAATCCTGTAATCCCTCTACTGGGCATATACCTAGAAGACCAAAAATCACATCATAACAAAGATATTTGTACCAGAATGTTTATTGTAGCCCAATTCATAATTGCTAAGTCATGGAAAAAGCCCAAGTGCCTATCGATCCACGAGTGGATTAATAAATTGTGGTATATGTACACCATGAAACATTGTGCAGCCTTAAAGAAAGATGAAGACTTTACCTCTTTCATGTTTACATGGATGTAGCTGGAGCATACTCTTCTTAGTAAAGTATCTCAAGAATGGAAGAAAAAGTACCCAATGTACTCAGCCCTACCATGAAACTAATTTAGGGTTTTCACATAAAAGCTATAACCCAGTTACAACCTAAGAATAGGGAGAAGGGGGAAAGGGAGGGGAGGGAGGGGGGAAGTGGTGGAGGGAAGGGGATTGGTGGGATTCCATCAGCGGTGCTTCTTACAAGGGTATATGTGAAACTTGGTACATGTGGAATGTAAGTGTCTTGGCACAGTGACTGAGAGAATGCCAGGAAGGCTATGTTAACCAGTGTGATGAAAGTGTGTCAAACGGTCTGTGAAGCTAGTGAATGATGCCCCATGATCATAGCAATGTACACAGCTATGATTTAATAAATTACAAAAAATAGAATGGATAAGCAAGTATCCAATATACTCAATACTAATATGAAACCAATATATAAACAACTACAAGCCCACATCTAACAAAAATGCTAGTCTCATGAGATGGAGAAGAGAGGAGGCAGAGAGGAGAGAAGATGAAGGGAGGGTGATTGGTGGGATCCGATCTAATGTGCAGAATGTTAAAGTGTTCAGCATGTCTCCTGGGTGAAGGGCTCAACTAAAAAATGAAAATTATTTTAGAAATGAAAACAATGTAATCTAAAAGTTTATGCCCTCATATCAATCTAAAGTTTGAAAAATATAAATTCGTTTTAAAGTATTGTTTACCTAAATAAAGAAGATTTTTTAATGTTCAGTTTATGTTCATAATGACATACTCCAAAGGTTCCCATTTGGCCAATACTAATTTATCACCAACATATTTCTAGAATAAGGAATATCAATTTATTTAATGTTGTAAGTATTATAGTCAGTATATTGTATGTTCTTATAATGTTCACTTATTTTTGGTGGGGAGTGAAGATTAGAGTTATGTATTTTGAAGAAAATTCCTTGTTGACATAGGCATATAAATTTATATTTTCTCAATTAACCATTGAATATTAGGTGAGTCTTTCTTTCTTTCTTTTTTTTTTTTTTTAGCTCCCTGTTTAGTTCACAGAATCAGCCATGAAAAACAGACGTAATACAGGTTTCATCTGGAGACCAAATATGAAGTCTTCAATTGCAGTGTTCTGCTTTTAAACAGATACTGCTTTTATTATAACTGCTTTTTCATAAAAAATTCTGATTGGGAAATTTTCATGAACCTTAATACTTTAATTTAAGGTAGTGATTAGGAAATCTTCAAGGACCTTAGCATTTTAATTTATTTCAAACTCAATGTTGTTATTCATTTTCACAGAGCATTTCACAGAATCGTAAAAAGAAGGATCTTGGGTATTCATCTGAGGCTTCTAATCAAAAAGGAAAAAATACAGTGAATGAACAAGTCGAAGGTAACAATTGTATATTTCTGAAAAAGCTATTTGACACAAAATTTGCTTAAAACGCATTGATATATTGTAAGAGCCAAGGAAAGTCACCAATTGCATGCATACAAGGAGAAGAAAGAGAAGTGAAATGGTGATAAGTTGTACGTGTTCTTTTAATTTTTTTATTAAATCATAACTGTATGCATTTATGGAGCATAATATGGTGATTTGATATACAATTGGAATGCTTAAATCAAACTGATTAACATAACCACCACTTCATTTATTTTTTATGGTAAGACATAATTTACTCTTCAGTTATTTTGAAGTATACATTTGCATTATGCACTTTAGGTGAGATCCAAGCAAATAACCTCCCTCTTCCCACTTATCACCTTCCCTCTTCCCCTCCCATCTCCCATTCCTCTTGTTAGACTGTATTTGTGTTTTGTCATTCATATAGAGTAGAAGTGTTTATATATTGGTTTCATAATAGTATTGAGTACATTGAACACTTTTTTTTGTTTGTTTGTTTCCATTCTTGAGATATTTTACTGAGAAGAATATGTTCCAACTGCATCCAGGTAAAAATAAAAGATGTAAAGTCTCCATTTTAATTCATTTATTCACTTATTTGTTTATTTATTGTTTGTTTGTGATTCATTGCGGGTACAAAGAATAAGGTTACACTGATTGCATTTGTTAGATGAAGTCCCTTTTATAGTTGTGCCCCACGCAGAAGAGGTGTAACATACCCTGCCACCCCAGCCCTTTCCCTCCACCCCTCTTCCCACTTGCTCATTCTCTTAGCCCCCACCCCTGTATTAGGGGCTGCCTTCATATTGGAATAGAGTACATTGGATTCTTGCTTCTCCATTCTTTTGATGCTTTACTAAGAAAACTTTGTTCCACCAAGTCTCCATTTTTTTATGGCTGAATATTTTCCATGGTATAATTATAAATCTCTTTTGCATCCTTTGTAAGATAAATTCTCAGATACTTCATCATCTTTGGCACTACTGTAAAAGGAACAGAATCTTTGATTATATTTTCAGTTTGACTATCATTGGACTATATAAAAGCTACTGATTTCTAGGCATGGATTTTGTGTCCTGAGACACTGCTGTATTCCTTGATCAGTTCTAAAAGCTTTGTAGTTCATTCCCTGGGGTTTTCCAGGTATAAGATCATGTCATATGTGAAAAGCAAGAGTTCGACCTCTTCTGTCCCCATTTGAATACCCTTGATCTCCTTCACTTACCTGATTGAAATGGATGTTGAATAGCTGTGGAGACACTATCCTTGTCTAGTTCCAGATCTGAGTGGAAATGTTTTCAATTTTACTTCATTCAATTTGATATTGACTGTGGGTTTTCTGTAGATGGCCTCTATCAGTTTAAGAAATGTCCCATCTAACCCTGTTTTCCTAAGTGTTCCAATCATGAAATGATGCTCGATTATCAGAAGCCTTTTCTGCATCAATAGATAGAATCATGTGGTGATTTTTTTTTATTTTTTATTTGCTATATTATATTTCTAGATTTATGTATGTTGAACCAAACTCATAACTCTGGGATAAAACCAACTTGATCATGGTATAAAACTTTTTTGATGTGTCACTGAATTCTGTTTGCTAGGATCTTATTGAATATTTTTGCATCGATATCCATTAATGATATTCATGTATATTTTTCTTCCTTTGTTGGGGCCTTACATGTTTTGAGGATCAAGGTGATATTTGCTTTGTAAAATGTGTTGGGGAGGATTTCTTCCTTTTCTATGTTTTGGAATAGGTTATGTAATATAGGTACTAGTTCCTCTTTGAAGGTTTGATAGAATTCTGATGTGCAACCATTTGAATTTTTATTTTGGAGAGATTTTGTATAGTTGATAGTTTAGTGCTTGATAAAGGTCTATTCAAAATTTCTAATTCTTTCTGGTTCCATCTAGGAAGTGATATGCTTACAGGTATTGGTCAATTTCCTTTATATTATCATGTATCTGAGAATAGAGTTATTTTGTGGTAGTCATTGAGAATTTTTTGAATTTTTGTGGTATCTGGGTTCCCCCCTTTATTGTTTCCGATTGATGTTCTTAGAGATTTTATTTTTCTTCTTTTGCTTAGTCTAGCCAAAGGTTAATTAATTTTATTAATCTTTTCAAAAACCCAACTTTCTGTTATGATGACCTACTGAGTGATTCTTTTGTTTTCAATTCTATTTAATTCTGCTCTAAGTTTGGTTATTTCTTTTCATCTGCTGGGTTTGCAGTTGGATTTATCTTTCATTTCCTGTTGCTTAAGATAGCCTATTAGGTTGCTGACTTGCTCTCCTCTTGTTTTCTTTTTTATTTATTTATTTATTTATTTTTTTTTTTTTTGTAGAGACAGAGTCTCACTTTATGGCCCTCGGTAGAGTGCCGTGGCCTCACACAGCTCACAGCAACCTCCAACTCCTGGGCTTAAGTGATTCTCTTGCCTCAGCTTCTTCTTGATAAAGACTTCTAATGCTATGAACTTCCCTCTTAGGACTGCCTTTGCAGTATCCCACAGGTTTTGATAGTTTGTGTCTTCATTATCATTTTGTTCAGCAAATCTGATGATTTCTTTCTTAATCTCATCTTTGACCTAGCTATCATTTATACTAAGGTTATTTCACTTCGAGTATGAATATTTCTTTTGCTAGAAGGTATAATTGGTATTATTTTAAATGCGTTGAGGTTAGACTTGTGTTTGAAGATATGATCAGTTTTGAAGATATGATCTGTGGGCTGGTGAAAAAAATGTGTATTCTGTTTTATTAGGATGAAAGATTCTGTAGTTGTCGGTTATGTCCATTTTTTTCGAGGGTCAAGTTTAAGACCATTATTTCTTAGTTTTTTTTTGATGATCTATCCTGAATAGCTAAAGGGGTATTTAAAATGTCCAGTTATTTATAGTACAGGAAGATATCATATTATTCAGATCCATTAGGGTTTGTTTTGTAAATAGAGGAACATTCAGAAAGGGTACATAAATGTTAATTATTGAAAGCTATTCATGTTGATTGTTGCCCTTGACAAATATTTAGTATCTTTCCTTGCATTTTGTTATTTGTTTTTGTTTTAATTCAATTATATCTGCAACTAAGATTGCTATCCCTGCTTTTTTCTGATGTCCATTTGCCTGATCTCCATTCATTCGCTTTGAGTCTTTCTTTGTCCTTTGAGGTAAGATGAGACCCCATTGGCAACAATTACTGGCCTTAGTTTTTTAAAACCAGTCAGCCATTCTGTGCCTTTAGGGGAGAATTTAGGCTATTCACATTAATTGAGATAATTGATAGGTATGGTAGTATTTTGGTTGTTTTGTTTTTCAAATGTCTAGTGCATATTTTTAACCCTTTGACCATTGTGAAATCTAGGCTTTGTTGTTTAAATTCTGGGTGTATTTCTTTGGGTGGTAGACAACTGTGCTGGTCATTACGGAAAATGGTTCTGTGCATTTCCTGGATAGCTCATCTTGTTATGGCAAATTTCCTCAACATGTGGGTATCAGTGAAGTATTTGATTTCTCCATCACAAATGAAACTCATTTTATCTGGATATGGGATTCTGAGCTAAAAGTTATTTTGTTTTAGGAGATTGAAGGTGCATGATGATCCTCTTCTGCCTTGAAAAGTTTTGGCTAAAAGATGTGCGGTCAACCTAGTATTTTTCCCTTTGTCGGTAAGATTTTTGTTACACCTGGCTGTTTGTAGGACTTTTTCCTTGATATTAACTTTGGCAAAGTTAAATACAATGTATCTAAGAAATGGTTTATTTGGATTGCATTGCGCTGGGGTTCTGAAATTTCTAGTATCTGAAATTTTGTATCTCTTGCAATGCTTTGGAAATTCTCCTTCATAATATCTTGGAGTCAAGCATTTGTACTTTAAGGATCATCATTTTCTTCTTCAGGAATCTCTATACTTTTGATGTTTGATCTTTTGGAATGGCCCCACAACTCTTTCAGAGAATGTTCTGTTCTGATTCTCCTGTTTTCTGCCTGTTGGAATAATTGGTATCATTCAAAAGCCTTGTCTTTAATTTCTGATACACTTTATTACCTGCTAAACTCAATTAGTGAGGAACCCTACTGTATTTCAAAGTTCTTAGAACACTTTTTTCATTTTGTTAAGCTCTGCTATATCTTTCTCATTATGTTCATATCCTTGGCAACTTTGTCTTTGAATTCTTTAGTTTCTTGAGACAACTTTTGAACAGTTTTTTGGATGTCTCTTTTCATCTTTTCCTCCACTCTATTCGTCTTATTTTTCAACCATATTCTGAATTCTGTTTCTGACATTTGAGCCACTTCTCTATGAATAGTATCTTTTGTTGTATCTCCTTTTTCATCCCTTGGTGCAGGTGATCTTCACTGATTTTTCATGTTGCCAAAGTTCTTCCACTGGTTCTTCCTCAGGAGTATTTTCTCCAATATTGCATTTAAAACTTGTGGGGCAAGTTTGGTTTGGTGGCTTCAGGTACTGGTGCTAAGCAGTCCATTACCAATGACCTGGAGCTTGTGATTGTGGCTTTTCCCCTACAGCCTTTGACCATTGTGAAAGGTCAATCCTGTTGAATCTCAGCTGTATAACTATATAAACATCTGGGTTGCCCCACCTCCCCCACACTAGTAACAGCTAGAGGAAGAGAATCTATAACTCTCCACTACAAAACAACTACAACTCAACTTTGGAGGGTCCCCAGGTAGACATTCCAGGTTGAAAGTTCTAATAAGATTGTCCCAGGGAGTACAATCACTGTTCACGAGAAAGAGTTCAGAGTTTCAAGCATTCAGATTGTAGGAATTCACAGGCATTCTGTCCAGCAAACCCATGGGGCTAGACTCTGGTCCCCTCTGGTGGGTAAGGGAGTCAGGAAAGTTGCCCATTAATGTCAGAACTTGGATGTCAGTTCCTCTGCCAGCTGCAAACCATCTCCACATCCCTCTCTCTCCAGACACCACTCTCTCTCTGCAGCCCCCGCTTCCTCACTAGTCGCTGTCCGTGATGCCATCTAGAGGTCTAAACAATGCCTGGGCCTGTGAATTCACCAAACACTCTGGGCTCTGCAGGGGGTATACTTTCAGGCATCCAGGCTCCTGGCAAAGGGTTAACTGTGCATTCAGATTTTCAGGGAAAATATTTGATTGATTTTATGACCAGTCGGATGGCACCTGAGCTCACAGGTGGGAACTCCCGGGAAGAAGACAGGGAGGAAGTACATTAAGGGAAAAGGATCAGGTGGCATGATTCAGGTTGGTCAAATGATACAATTTCTGGAGAGGGTGCATAGGTGGCAAGGGCCTACGTATTATGGGGTGAAGCAGTAGAATGGTTCTGGGTGAATGAATTTGAACAGTCCCTGCCCTGAGTCTCCAAGGCAGCTACTGCTGCTGCCATAGATAGTGGGAGCCCAGAGAGCTGCTGGGTTTGTGCCTGATTAACTTTCTAGCAGGAGAATGATCATGGAGGTGGTCCCTGCCAAAGTGAAAGGTTTGCTTCCAGAGGAGATAATGGACACTGGTATAACTTCAGTTGGTGACCATAGTATTGAAGCTGGGGAAGACCCAATTCCCATAGAGACAGAAGTGGAAGAAATTGTCAACATAAATTTTACTGGTGGCTCTACAGCCATGCCTATTTCCACGGAACCAATCACAGTGGACAGTAAGCACACTAACCAAGTTACAGGGAATGCCACAATTACTAAGGCAAATTGTAACACCACAGTGAAACCAGCTTTTCCAAGTGGCGTTCAGAAATTTGGTGCTCAGATTCCTATGACTGTATCAGTCCATCATATTATGTTAAACAAAGTATCACAGACAGCTGATGTTAAACTGGTAGTCAAAAACTTAAACCAGATGAACAGAGGTTAATTTTAAGCACTTTGGTTAAGTCTCGTTCTAGAACTACCCCAAAGCCAACTACCACAGACTCAGAAATTTACAACTGAGGCCCAATCAGGAAATAGTAAGTTACCACTGCAGCAAATTAAAATAGTTAATCATGGGAAGAAGGCCAGAGTTGAAACCTGTCATTGGAGTCTCAGCACTGACCCCAGGAAGCCAACAGATGAATAGTGTAACACAGCCCTTGTTATAGACCAAACAGTAAAAAACACTACAGATTGCTAAGAAGCCTCAAATACCAACCTCTGGTCCAGTAATCAAGAAGCTGATCTTTGCAAAACCAAGTAATGGAAAAGCAGTTACAGGACAAACAACTCAAGTATCACCTCCAGTCATTGCAGGTAGGGTTCTTTCACAGTCTATTCCCAGAACTCCATCAAAGACCACAACAATATCTGAAAGTGATTTTATTGGATCGCCTTTAAATTATACAACACAGACACTAAAGAAAATAGCCATATCTCCTTTGAAATCACCAAATAAGGCAGTGGAATCAATTGTGCAGAGCATCACTGTTAGGGGAGTAAGCACATCAAAGTTTAAAGCAATTGCACGTCCGGAAACTGCTCTCAATGTCCGGAAGATGCAGTTACCTGGAAGCAAGTTTTATTATGTCTGACTTGTTACTTCCACACAACCAGTAGCTCACCCCAGCTAGATAGAATCCCAGTAAAAACACTCAAAACCAGCAAGCAAAGCCATTGCTTGTGAATACAACCCCAGTTCAGAAGTCCGTTCCAATTATCGTGGCTTAGGTTGTCAAACAAGTTGCTCCCAAGCAATCAATCTAACTTCACAAATCATAACTACTAGCCAGCCACAGGACTGGCTCATCATGCCTGCTGCAACACTGCCACAGATTCAGCCCAACCTCACCAACGGGCCACCAGGCCTTGTCCTGGCAGTGTCTTGGCCACAGCTCTGGGAACAGGGATTGTGGGCTATGCTGTGCTTCCAGCTCAGTACTTTACTCAGCTACAGTAGTCTTCATATGTGTCTATAGCAAGCTATTCTAACTTTGTTGGAATATTTGGTATCCAGATCCAGTCGAGACTTCCATTCAAAGTCATAATCCCATCTGTGTCTTCCATTGGGCCTAGAAAGCCCTGTAAGTGTAAAATATCACTGTGTTTGACATTATATTGTGATTGCATTGCAAATAGTGAATTTTACAACATCCACAATTGTACTAGTTATTATAATAATTTGGAACATGAAAATGAAAGAAAAAAAGCAATAAAAGCATGCCTTGACAGAAATCCAGAAGGCTTCAAGGGAAAAGAAAGGAGGGAGAATCAGATTGATACCATAGCAAAGGATGTAATTGCAAATGATCAGGCTGTCTTAAAAACTATTGTGAATGCTATGAGGCAAAAATAATGTGTTCCTCAATATACAAATGTAATGGGTGTAAAATTTTGAGAAAGCCCAGAAAGAAAGACATTGATGTACTTGGCAGAGGCAGCTGAAGTAAGAGTACAGCAACAAACAGCAGCAAAGACTAAGTTGTCTTCTCCAATTTCAGACTTGTTTACTAGGCCAAAGCAACTTTGAATAGTGGATGAGGAAAATTGTTGTTTACAGTCGTGACTAAGGAAGTAGCTGAAGCCATGTGTGACTACCTTCTTGCCTAGACAGAGCAGGCAGACAAGAGGGAAAATAAAAAGCAGCAGCTGAAAGAGTAATAGGAACACATTTATAAGAGGGATTTGGCTTGACAAATGCAATTAGTGTAACCTGGATGTTTGTACGCTCAATGAATCCCCAACAATAAAAAATGTAAAGGATTTGGATGAGGTTTGATGAGCATCATTAACTTAGCAGGAAAAGCAAAATGTGACCCCTGTGCCATGAATTGCTAACTCTTGCACAAAAGACTGATAAATGAAACAGTACAGAAAATTTAAGGTGCAGGGACACTTGATTTTTTGGAAAATGGTTTAACAATTACTGTGTTTTAATTCACTTCTTGTTTTAAGAGATTCGAATTATAACATTGAAAGAGAAGAGATTTAAAATGAGGAAATTAGTGCATTTTAAATCTTAGTTAAATCTGCTTATGGCCTAAATTTAAGTTTTCTTTCTTGTATTATATAGATTTTTCATTGGCTTAGGTTTTTTTCTTTTTTTCTTTTTTTGTAGAGACAGAGTCTCACTTTTTTTTTATATTTTTTTATTATTAAATCATAACTGTATACATTGATATGATCATGGGGCATCATATACTCGCTTCATAAACCATTTGACACATTTTTATCACAGTGGTTAACATAGCCTTTCCGGCGTTATCTCAGTTACTGTGCCAAAACATTTACATTCTACATTTACCAAGTTTCGCAAATAACCCTGTAATATGCACCACAGATGTGATCCCACCGATCCCCCTCCCTCTACCCACCCCTCCCCTTTTCCACTTCCCCCTATTGTTAAGTTGTAGCTGGGTTATAGCTTTTATGGCCCTCGGTAGAGTGCCGTGGCCTAACACAGCTCACAGCAACCTCGAACTCCTGGGCTTAAGCGATTCACTTGCTTCAGCCTCCCAAGTAGCTGGGACTACAGGCGCCCGCCACAACGTCCAGCTATTTTTTGGTTGCAGTTTTGCTGGGGCCGGGTTTGAACCCGCCACCCTCGGTATATGAGGCTGGTGCCTTACCGACTGAGCCACAGGCGCCGCCCATTGGCTTAGGTTTTTAAACAGTTAGATGGTCTATCCTTCTGATTCTATTGACAAAGGATATTTGTAATTACTATAATTTACAATGTGTGGTGTCACATGATTTTTTTCAGTAGAGAAATTCAAAGTACCAGTGGTTGTTAACCAGTCATCCTTTGAGTATAGATTTAGAGCGTATTCAGACAGAATGTCTAACATAAAAAATTCTTAAGAAACATTCAGATGGCCTTTTGTGTTTAGAAAAGCACCATATTTAAAAAAAAATCAAGTTTTAAGGTGGACTCTGGAATAATATCTTGTTGTTAATTTGGGAATGTCAGAAGGGAACCCTCAGGCACACTCTTAAAATTAAGAGGGGGAGAGGGATAGGGTGAGTGGAGGGAGGGTAGTTTAAATGTCTAAACACATAACTAAGAAAATGTGGTGAAGGCTATATTAACCAGTTTGATGAAAGTATTTCAGATTGTGTACAGAACCAGCACACTGTACCCCATAGTTGCATTAATGTACACAGCTACGATTCAATAAAAAAAGAAAAAAAGACAAATTCTATTTTTTTCATTTTCCCTAGTTATCCCAAATCCTCTTTTCTCATTTTATGTTCAATGTGCAGGACTTTTAACTGGCACCAAGTAGTCCTCCTATAAAACCCAATTTTTTCAAAGTAATCTTCCAGTTTTCCACTTTCCAATTAACCCCACGGAACACATTTAATGAAAGTCATCTGAACAGAATCAATACAATTTGAATCAGAACAAATTAACTTATTTTACATTATGTAGTGACCTATGCAATCAACATTCAATAACATTCAGTGTTCTCAGAACGAAATTTGTCCTTTTAACAAGACAATATATATATAAACTAAATAGTATACAGTGCTCTGAAGTTGGCACTGAAAAGTAAAAAAAACAAAACAAACAACAAAAAAAAACCAACACTGAACTATTTCTTTCAGCCTTAATGTTATTTTCAACTCCTTTTATACCAGGCTGGGCAATGACCTTCAGCAAAAATAACAGAATAATTCTCTAACTAAAAAGTGTTGTTTTCAAATAAACAAAGTAGTTTTACAATGTTCTCACATCCCCAAAAATGACATATGAAAACCCCCCCCACAGAAATTCTTCTGAGGTATTCCATCTTCACTTCTCAAGGGCATCCACTTTTCAACTGATACAGTTAAAAGGCCAGTACTCATTCTAAAGATGTTCCTAAAAACTAAAATACTAATCAGTGTGTATCCTATGAAAAGCGATCTTTTAAAAGAAATAACATTTTCATAATTAGAATATACTTTGATTTAAAAAGGGACAGATATTTCTTATTCACAATGAAAATCCCATATAGACATACATGAAAATAATGGCATGATTGAATTTCAGCAGAAGTAACTATTTATTTTATCTATTTATAATCAAAATATCGTTTCATTTGAAGATGTGTATTACAGTTCCATTTTTGAGTTTTGAGACAAGGATTTTATAACTACTTGAATTTTTACAGTAAAAATAATATAGGGTATAGTCACTTTTTATGAAAACTTACCTCACATTTGTTTTTCTCAGTATTAAGGCTGTTTAGTTGGAAAGATGTTTTTTCTGCCAAGAGGTAGATATTCTGCCATATGGGTATTTATGGTCTATTTAAATGTATGTACACATATGAAAATTGGTATGTTGTCACTATAAAACTATTAAAAGTTATCACCATTCTAAAAAAAAAAAAAAAAGAAAAAAAGAAACATATAAAATATTAAGGGGGGTAGCACCTGTGCCTCATTGAGTAAGGTGCTGGCCCCATATACCGAGGGTGGCAGGTTCAATCCTGGCTCTGGCCAAACAGCAACAAAAAAAATAGCCGGGCATTGTAATGGGCACCGGTAGTCCCTGCTACTCTGGAGGCTGAGGCAACAGAATCACTTAAGCCCAAGAGCTGAAGATTGCTGTGCGCTGTGACACCACTGCACTCTAACCGAGGGTGAAAAGTAAGACCCTTTCTCTAAAAAAAAAAGTAAAAAAGACAGTAAATGATAAATGATACTTAGAGAATTAACAATGTGTTTCTATGATAAGGAATGGCCAACAAAAACTCCCATTTTCTCTCAAAGAGGTGGCATGTATTTGAAATAATAAATTGTCAAAGTGATTATTGAGTGCTATACAAATAAGAGGTCTGTATAAGTAGAAGTAAACTTATCATGTAGTGATTATATAGAACCTCACATTGTTATCAAGTATAAAATTTGGCCTGTGAAGAAATAAAGAATAAGGAAGCTGTAAGAAATGAATTTGGAGAAGGATTTTTCATCTATACAAATTCTTCTCTTTGTAAACTTTTGAACTAAGAAGTTTCAAATCAATACATGACTCTTACTTGATTTACTGAAATGGGCTTCCAAACAAAGCCTTCAAAATTATAATGGGAAAAATTCTTTTTATAACAGTAGTCAGGCATGTTGTCCATTGCTCTATTGGTTTGTTTTTATAATGGAAGTTTACTGTAGCATGATTTTACTCAGTTATTTGGGTAAGTGGAAGGTATGAGTATAATTACTCAAATAATCTAAATCATTTTCGGTAATTCTAAAACTCTGAATTTAGGAGTGTGTTGTAATGGGACTCTTGGTTTATAACAATAAAAAAGACCATGCTGGAATTCAGTAATTTTGTTAGGTACCTTAATCCTCAGTAATTATTCATGTATGATTATTGCAGTTCCTAAAGGGACTCTATAGTGCTTCTGTATGTAGTGAGAATATACGTTCATATGAACAGGCCTGATATAGGCAATAGAAACTAAGTGATCCAAAAGAGGATTCCATTATTCAATAAACAGAATCCTTCCTTTTGAAATTTGGATTTATAAAATTATAGGGCATTAACTTTAAGTATAGATAGAGCACACATTCTTAGCACCTCAATCTAGTATGTTTAATTAAAATTTTTATAAATGTAAATTAGCGTAAGATGATAAAATAATGTCTAGTCAACTTATTTTCAACAAATCGGAATATGTTTTTGGTCTAGGCCTAAATTTTGTTCATTTTGCAAATATTCTGTATTAATTCTAATTGCACATTTGTGATGTGTATTTCTATACAGTGTGAAGAAAATGTGAAAATTTGTGTACAATTGTAGATTATATGTGGTGGCATTGTTTAAGAGTGTTTGCTTATAGAAATTTTGAGGTGGAATCAAATGCTACCAGTTTTTCTGATTTTCAAGAAGCTTTGTAAAATACTAAGCCATTTCCTTCCTCTGTAGTACTTACTGAACATTTTGTATTTAGGCATTTGCATCAAATTGCTGAGCAAAAGAAATAGCTATATTAATTCAACCATTTTAAAAAATACTTGAAGAGGGTTGGGCATATAATTTTTAGCTCTAATTCTATCACAAAGTAGAAAGATTAAATTTATATTTGTTAGAGCTATTCAAAGAATACCCTTTTCTACACTGTAGAAACAGGACAGCCAATTAATAATACAAAAAAAATAACATTTATACTGTCTTAAAAGAAATCAATTTCTTTTTCTTTTTTTAATGTTGAGGATTCATTGAGAGTACATGAAACCAGGTTACACTGATTGCATTTGTTAGGCAAAATCCCTCTTGCAATCCTATCTTGTCCCTAAAAGGTGTGGCACACACCAGGCTCCACCTCCCTCTCCTCCCCGCTCTCTACTATTCTTTTCCCCACACCTCCCTCCTTTCT
Source organism: Nycticebus coucang (assembly GCF_027406575.1). Taxonomy (NCBI): domain Eukaryota; kingdom Metazoa; phylum Chordata; class Mammalia; order Primates; family Lorisidae; genus Nycticebus; species Nycticebus coucang. The sequence continues at coordinate 4,040,930 of NC_069800.1, read as the reverse complement.
CTCTCTGCTCTCCACTTTCCCTACCCCTACCATGTCCTTAATTGTCATTAATTGTCCTTAAATTAAAATTGAGTACATAGGAAAAATAGTAATTTCTTAGTGCAAAGTGGACAGGGCATTACAAAGGTGGCAAGAATATAAAGTGAGCTCCCAGGTTCAAAATGTGTCAGAGACAGAGAGCAAATACCTTCGCTGCTCCCATGTTCCTCACTGTTCGGGAGGCATGAAAGACTGAAGTCTCTGATCATGCAGAGGCGTGTTTCATCTAACACAGAGGAAAGGAAGCATAGGGTCAGGCACAAATGTCTATAATTCAGTGGCATATAAACTATTTTACTTTACTGAACAGTAGTATCATATACTTCACAATAAGGAAGCTAGAATGGAGAGAAGAGGGTTAGTTATGAAGATATATTGGAACGTATAGCCTGATAAAAAGTCCATCAGAAACTTGATGATTTGCGATGCCTTTTCATCTTGGAGTATGTTACACAGAGGGACTGGTGGTGAGATTCTAAAGGGGAAGCTCAGGTAAGGAAATGTGGAGGCAAATCACTGCAGACCCGAGCTTCTCAAACTTTCTGATATCTCCTGGATACCTTGTTAAAAATGCACTTTGTGATTCAGTAGGTCTAGGTATCTTCATTTCTAACACACACAAGTGACGCTGAGGTTGCTGGTCCTTGGATCCCCATGAGTAGCAAGGGTATACACTTGCCTATAGAGAAATCTGGAAAAAAAACCTGGAAGAACAGTTTCACCATAGCAGGATCAAGAAAACGCATTATTTTGCTCTTATTTCTGAGCATGAGTTTAGCTGGAGGAGAAGGAGCAAAGAAACAAAGAAATCAAGTTATAAATGTGAGATCGTTTTGCTAAATGAAGAGGGAAGAAATGGCAGAAATAATCCATGAAAACAATGGAAGACCACAGGGTTACAGAATACTTTTTGAAGGGAAGAGACTTTCTGGGTAGAGAAAGAGGGTGGAAAGAAGAAAGTTAACTAGGTAATTTTGTAGTTAATGATGAGGAAACTTGAGAGTACTGACCAAGATGGATTTAGGAAACTGGCAGTCACACAAGGTAGATTGTTGCTGCCCCAGAGATCACTAGAAGCAGGAGAGTGCTGGAATTGGGGTAAACCAGAGAGATCCACGTCTTCTCTCCACGAATGCCAGGCATCAGAGATGCATGTTGCCTTGATATTACATTATCAAATAAGACTAATTTGCATACAAGCAGTGGCTGCTTTTTTAAGACAGATTTTTTTTCTATAAAATGGCTATTTTCCAAAGATCTTAAAAGATTAATAGGATATACCAAAGGAAACTAATTTTATAAAAATGTAATTATCTTCCATGACTTGGCAATTATGAATTCAGCTGCAGTGAAGAATCTGGTGCAAATATCTTAATTGCCAAATGACTTTTGGTCATTTGGATATACACCGAGAAGAGGAATTGCAGGATCAAAAGTCAGGTGTACATTTAGATCTCTAAGTGTTCTCCAAACTTCCTTCCAAAAGGAACGTACTAGCTTGCATTTCCACCAGCAGTGCAAAAGTGTTCCCTTTTCTCCACAACCACACCAACATCTAGAGTTTGGGAATTTAGTGATGTGGGATACTCTTACTGGAGTTAGGTGGTATCTCAGAGTAGTTTTTGTTTGCATTTCTCAGATGATTAAAGATGGTGAGCATTTTTTTCATGTGTCTGTAGACCATGAGCCTGTCTTCTTCAGAGAAGTTTCTGTTCACGTCTCTTGCCCACAATTAAATGAAATCACTTGTTTTTTTTTTCTTAGTCATAATTTTGAGTTCTCTGTGGATTCAGGTTATTAGACCTTTGTCACAAATATAACTTGCAAAAATCCTCTCCCATTCTGACGGCCTGTCTATTTGCTTTATTTACTGTTTTCTTGGCAGTGCAGAAACTTTTTAATTTGATCAGATCTCAGTAATGTATTTTTGATGTTGCTTCAATTGTCCGGGGTATCCTCCTCATCAAATATTCTCCAGGCCAATTTTTTCAAGCATTTCCCTGCACTCTCTCTACAAATTTTTTATAGTTTTATGTCTTAAGTTTAAGTCCTTTAACCAGTGAGAGTCAATTTTTGTTAGAGGAGAAAGGTGTTGGTCCAGTTTGAGTCTTTTATATGTTGCCAGTAAGTATACCATGGAACACTATGCAGCATTTAAAAAAAAAAAAAAAAAGAAAAAGGGAGACTTTACCTCTGTTATGTTTACATGGATGGAGCTGGAAAATAATCTTCTTAGTAAAGTATCTCAGGAATGGAAAAAAAAATCTAATGTACACAGTGCTACTGTGAAACCAATCTATAATCACTCACACTTGCATATGAAAAATGAAACATGGGGCGGCGCCTGTGGCTCAAAGAGTAAGGCACCGGCCCCATATGCCAGAGGTGGTGGGTTCAAACCCAGCCCTGGCAAAAAACTGCAAAAAAAAAAAAAAGAGAGAAAAATGAAACGCAACTTTAGCCTAGGATGAAGGAGGGAAGGGGAGGGAGAAGGGAAAGGAGGGAGATGGGTTGATAGAGGGAGGGTTAGTAGGGGGATCACACCTATGGAGCATATTGCAAGTACAAATTGGATCTATCAGGTGTAGAACACAAATGTCTTAATGCTGCAATTGGGGAAATGAGGTGAAAGCTATGTTGATTAGTAGGGTGTAAGCACTCCAAATTGTACAAATAATCAACACATCGAATCCCATAATGGCATAAATGTACTTATGATCTATGTACAAATGACTTAATTAAATATGTATGTGTGTACATATGTATGTATTCATGTTTTTTCCAAAACTTTTTCTTATTTTTAGTAAAATATTGCTTTTATTTTGAAATGTAAAAGGTTATTAATTTCATATAATTCTGTGACATATCAATTTTTTTCTTTTTGGATAAATGTTTTGATATTTGAAATTTATTGTTCATAATTTCTTTGGTGTATTTTATGTGTCCTTAGGTGAGTGGGTAATGAAACTCTTAGATGGCAAAAGTAGATGGTAGAAGAAATGTAGGTGTATCTGCAGCTTACATGGATATGGAACAAAGGGAATGTTTATATTAACTATTATTCTACAAGTGTACATCCATGCTGCTCTATTAAAAATACTTTCTCTAAGAGAAATATAGATTGAACTGTACTGTCATTAGAAGTGTGTCCTTTATAAATAACAAAACAAAGATCAGATGAATACTTATATGTATAAAGGATGCTTTTGTGTCTCGTTAAAGCTATGCTGTAGGCTTCTGCCATAAGCGTTGTCATTTATCCTCTCAATGGTGTGATTTGCTCCTCTGATTAAAGACACCATTCACATTGCCATATGTGCACTACTGTATTTGAATGGTTTTCCTCTGAAATACTTTAGAAATCTTAAGTGGACGGTGTATTGAATGTATGTTCCCTTTCTTTTCTTTGTTTATTTCTGTCATATTGCTGTCCACAATAAAAAAAGAAAAAGGAAAACAACTTCAGAGCTAAAATAATCATGTACAAAGTCAAACTTGCGGATTAAGCTCAATATTAACTCTCCATAACTGCACGTTTGGCACTATCGTATTTACATTTATATTGTCATTTACATTGATTGTCTGTGTTTCTTGTTTTTTTAGGGTTTTCTGAGAAACATTGCCAGTTGAAGGTAACCACATTTATTTTTTTATCTGGAATTATTCACTGTGTGTCATACGAAATACACATTACTTATGAAACCCTTTATTTTAAAGTCCACTCAGCATGCTATTAAGATGGAAGCTTCCCATGGCAAGAAAGCAGTAAAACAGAAGAATGTGCAACTGTCCAGATCAGGTAATTTTTTGGGGGGAGGGAAATGGATACATGTTCTTGCTATGTGTAATGACTATAGCTCACTGTAACTTCAAAATCCTGGGGACAAGGGATCTTTCTTCTTCTTTAATTTTCAACTTAAAATTCCTGTTTTTGTTAGGGAGTGGAAAGAGATGAACTATGAAACTACACAATTGTCTAGTGTTTCAAAGAATTTATGAAATTCTGACTTTACATAGTGGAATGCTTTATACTAACAAGTTGGTCTTCTTTTAACTTTAGTTATTTTATCCTGTTGTTGCACTGATGATATTAAGGCAGTTAAATGTCTGACTAGCAGAACCTATGTGCATGTGTGTCATCATTAATTATTAAAAACAAGGAAAATAATAAATTATCCTTCCATGGCTATTTGAAAGACATAGTCTTTTAAAATGGCAGTACTAAATGTTTTGGCTTTAGGGTCCTCTTAAACTATTACAAATAATTGAGGGAAGTATCCAACTCCTAGAATTAGCTGTATGTTATGACCTTGCACTGATACGCTGAAAATGTTTTACTTTATAGGTGACATAGGTGTAAAATCATAATTTGTTTCCATGTCCTAAAATTTCATATAAATGATATATACACTGTGTTCAAAATAAGATGATGAAGTTTGTGAACTCATCCTAGAAAAAGCACTGCATACCTCATTGCTGAATATCACCACAGTCACCTTTGTAGTACTTCCCTTGGAAAGTTGTACACCAATACCAGTGCCTTATCCAGGTTCCAAAGCAATTTTGGAACTTTTTTTCTGGAATAGCCATCAGCACTGACATTGTATTATCTTTGATGTCCTAAATGTTATCAAAATATCTTCCTTTAAAATGTTCCTTCATCTTTGGGTAAAGAAAAAGGTCATTGGGAGCCAGATTATATGAGTAGGGAGGATGTTCTAATACAGTTATTTGTTTACTGATTAAAGCTCCCCACAGATGGTGCTGTGTGACTTGGTGCATTGTCACACAGCAAGAGCCATTGCCCCCCTGATGCAAGAGCCATGATTTGGCAAAAAGTTCAGGTCATTTTCATCTAACTTTTCCATGTAGCCTTTTCAGCACTTACAAATAGTAAACTTTGTTAACTGTGCAGTTGTTGAAAATTTTTAATGAGCAATCCCTCTGATATCAAGAAGGTTAGCAATATCATTGTAACATTTTGTTAGAACTAAAGGAATGTTTTGATTGTGGAGAAGACTGACTTTCATTGTGCACTTTGATGATTTTCTTCAGTTCACGCTGGTATGTCTATGTTTCATCACCAGTGATAACATGGCTCAAAACTTCATCTTTCTTCTCTGTAAAGTCTTGTCAAAATTTGACTCTCCTTTCCATTTTTTTACTGGTGATCTACTTTGGGAATCATTTTGTGTAAGTTTTTTCTTGTCAAGATTTTCTATTATGATTTTCCTGATTTTTTTATTAGATCATAACTGTGTACATTACTGCATTTGTGTGGTACAGTGTGCTGATTTTATATATAATTTGGAATGTTTACATCAAACTGGTTAACATAGCATTCAACTCCCACCCCTGCCCTCCCCTGTTTGACTTGGGTATTTTAAAAAAATTTCCCGTGTAATTCCATTAATCCGTATAACCCAACTTTTCATATGACAGACATATGTGTGTATATTGACCTTTCAAACACACTTTATACTACATTTATCTACTATGCTACACTCTTCTTACGTAATTAAAAGTTTGCTGACTAAAATAAAAAAAAAAACATAGCATTCACCTCACTTATTTATTTTCTTTTTCTTTCAGTTTTTTGCTGGGACCGGGTTTGAATCCACCCGCTCTGGTCTATAGGGCTGGCTCCCTACTCCTTTGAGCCATAGGCAGCGCCCACTTATTTAATTGTTGTGTTTAGACATATATACTCTACTGTTAATAAAATATTAAATGTAATATTAATAGCAGAATATGCATGTCTCTACAAATTTTAATACTAGTATTAATATTTAATAGTATTAATATTTAATTAATATTTAATATTTAATAGTATTAATGCTTAACTAATAGTAGAATATAAATGTCTCTACAATACTTAATATAGTGTTAATATTTAATAGTAGAGTATAAATGTCTAAACACAACAATTAAATAAGGGAAGTGAATTCTGTGTTAACAAGTTTGATTTAAACATTCCAAATTATATATAAAATCAGCACATTATATGCCATAAATGGAGTAATGTATGCAGTTATGATCTAATAAAATAAATTTAAAAAAAGACTTTCCTACCTGTTTCTCTATTGATGTTTACTTGATATGCTATGCTTCTCACAGTCAGCTAATAGTTTTGATGCAAAATTCAATGAATTTTTGTAAGGTTTTCATGACTTTCATTCTTATTACTGGGCACCCTTACCTCTCTTCTTCAATGCTGCTTTTTATCCCTTCAGAAAACTATTTAATCTATTTGCAAACTGCTGATTTTTTTGTGACATTATCTGCAAACTAACATGTCCCTGACTTCCCTTTCATGCTTGCTAAGTTTAACAAGATTAACATTTATTCATCGCTCTAATTCAGGTTCTGAAATTCTCATAACAGCACACAATCATGCAGCAATGATAATGAACTCCATTCTGAAAGATAGTCAACATAAACACAACTATGAGACACTGATACACCAAAGTTATGAAACCATAATGAGGGGCTTGTACAGTACTACTGACGTAAACACACGGTTGTGAGTTTGTGAACTTAATTGTCAAGGCTTCATACGTCATTCTGTGACTTTCTTTTATTTGCTCAGTATTCTATTTGTGAGATCAATCCATATTGACACAAGTATATTTGGTTTAATTTATTTTGATTTTTATAATATTCCATCACATAAATGTTGCAACATCAAACTGTTCAAAAGATTTTATATATATATATATATATATATATATTCCTGTATATACGAATGATAGTCCTAATGGCTTTTGTATTATATAGACATATCCACAGATATTTATTGTATTGTTTATTAATATTGAAAAAATTAAAATACAAAACCAATATTTATATGTTTATTTATTTTATAAAAACATCCATCCTATATGGGACACTGATATTTGATATCCAAAATATTTCCATAAACATTCACTTATTTCAGGCCCACATTGCCTTTATTTTCCAATATGTCCTTGTAATTCATTTTCTGCCATTCACTTGTGTTTTTCTGAAATTCATCTTCCATATAGAGTTTAGAGTGATTTACTTCAGTGAAAATGGGATAATTAATATCTCTTTGAAATATTAACATCCAAGCACCATGAAATTTCATAGAAGGATTTCTGCTATCCCTTCTTGTTGGCATTTTTTCCTGGCATTCCTGAGCTTTTAGAATGCCTGGCTCAACACTCCCTCTACTGCAGACAAATACATATACATATGTTTCTTCAGGAATTGTTTCCTCTCTCTCCTGCTTTCTGTCCTGCTCTCATTCTTTCCTGGCCCCTATGCCCTTTAATTTGGCTCATCTTACATTATAAATATCAGCTCAGACATGATCTCTGAAAAACTCATTTTTGACAGTTTTATTTATATTCCTTCCAGCCACAGCGTCAATAATTATTGAGTAAAACAGATAAAGACTGTTCCAGAAGTTTTGAAATATTGTGCTTATAGTCCAGCGGAAAGGGTAGAGACATGGCAAGAAACGACTTACAGTTTAGGTAGGAACATTGCAGTAGAGATGACACTACAGTACTAAGGCAGCCCTGAGGGAGGAGATGCCTATTTATCTGGAGAAACAGCAGGAATCAATGAAGGCTTCATGTTGCAGTTTAAGGCCTTAAAAGATAAAAATAAAATTGTTAAAATATCACAGTAAATCTTTTCACATGTAACAAACAGGATGTACACTGATGAAAATACAAAAAGTAACAGAAATTTGTGAATTATTAATAAAACAACATGCACAGCATGCTTTTGAAAGGTACTATTATGAAATAGAGAATAATCCACAATGTTATTTCATATGTATGTATTGTATATTTAAATTCTGTTTTTCTTCTGACATTATGTGTGTATACATTAGGTGGAAATATCTGTGAGTAAATCTGTGATATGTCTGTATTTGTTGAACCTAGTGACATCTAGTGCCCTCTGGGTTGTTTTGCAAAGTTTTGGATAATTAGAAGTATTATATTTTATTTTTTTTACAGAAGTAAATATTTGGCTAAAGATTAAGCTTAACATAAACTGTCAATTTACACATAAATTACTTTTTTACCCCTTTTTATCAAACAATGTAAATTTTGTTGAACTGTGGTCCACTTAACTAAATGTATCTAAATGTCTATCAGTAGAGCCAGCCTTGCAGATGTCATCAGATGAAGAGAAAGAAAGTCATGAAGGAAATAAAAATAAACAGTCACAGGTATGAAACTATTTAATTTTAGATTTCTGATTTAATATTGCTTTCTTTTGCAATGGTATTTTGAATGGTATTTGCAATGTAGAATAGTCCAAATAAAATGATCTTTTGGACTAACATCTTAGACTGAATAGGTCACAATTTAATATTTTCTTTAAAATATATTCTTAACTAGTTAAAATATTTAAAAATCCTGAAAACTCAGATAGCCTTTGTCTTTGGAATAGAGGTAAAGAATTTCTGGGCTTGGCATGGAGCAAGTTGGGGAACCAGAAAAATCATTCAGTTGAGTTCTCCTAGAACGACTGGGGAAAAAGAGAGAACCCAGCTGTACCTAGCATGAAGACCTTACCCAGAGTCCTAGCTAAGGGAGCACAGTGAGGAGGTGGTGAGATGGATATAGCTTATGATCTGGAGAGGTGGAAATCTGATGAATTAGGTAAGTAATTGAGACTGGCTTGGATCAGCTGGCCACCCACAGAGGTTTGTGACAGAAGGAAGCCTTTCTTGAACTTTCAGTTGTTGGGGCAAGCTGTGTGTTGAGTGGAAAGCTTGGAAGAGAAGGCAAGCTCAAACAGTAAACAGCCTAACCATATTCAAATGCTGGTTGGAGTGGATGTGCCATAGGGTTGTGCCTGGTGAGGCAGCTATAATGAGAAGTTCTCGGTCGCCAGGTGGCTGCCATTGTGGGAAGTCCTGACAAGGTCTTAGCAGGAGCCTAAAGCACTGTTGTCTTAATACCTTCTGCCAAGATCAGAACTCATCTATTGGGGCAGGCTGAGGGACTCCTGCAACCTACAGGAACTAGAGTCAGGGGGCACTGTGAAACCTGCCCCTGAAGGATTCTAGCCAGCTTTAAGATTCCAACTCAGCAGTATCTGAATGCTGAGAAAACAATCAGGTGATTGCCTAAGGCAATAATTTTGGAATTAGGATGATAGAGGTTGCTGCTGTGCTCTCTGTCTCCTGAAGAACCCACAGCACGACCTGATGCCCCAGAAACATACTGTCATCATGAGCAAGGACTTCTCTTTAAAACAAACGAGGTAGTGAGAAGTAAAAAGGAGCATAAGGAGGTAAACAAGAAGAAAGAACACATGAGGAGGAACCAATAGAAAAATTCAGGCAAACTGAAAAATAAGAACAGAGGATCCCCGGCAATGAACCATGAGGCACCTACTGCAAAAGACCCCATCTATAAAGAATTAGTTGACTTCTCTCAGAGCTGGACAGATCCTCTAAACAGAAATTAAACAAAGATATAAGAGATTGAAATGAGACCCTAGCAAAACTGTGCTTGATAGATGTATATAGACCACTCCATCCCCAAAATAAGAATATACATTATTGTCATCATCCCATGGAACATTCTCCAAAATCATCTCATCCTGTGACAGAAAATGACACTCAACAAAATCAAAAGAATTGAAATTTTACTGTGCATCTTCTCAGAGCACAAGGCACTAAAAGTCAAACTCAACTTCAACAAAAACGTTCAACCTCACAAAAAGGCGTGGAAGTTCAACAACCTTATGCTGAATGACAGTTGGGTGCTGGAAGAAATACAAAAGGAAATTATTAACTTCCTTGAGTATAACAACAATGAAGATACAAGTTAAAAAAAAAAAAACAACTTTGGGATACAGCAAAAGCAGAAAAAAAATACCACTTTAGAAGCCTATATTCAAAAAACAGAAAAAAAGAAAGATGGAGACTTTACCTTTTTCATGTTTATTACATGGATGGAGCTAGAACATATTCTTCTTAGCAAAGTATCTCGAGAATGGAAGAAAAAGTATCCAATGTACTCAGCCCTACTATGAAACTAATTTATAGCTTTCATATGAAAGCACATATTAGTGTGCATTCCCCCCCAGCAGTGCAGAAGTGTGCACTTTTCTCCACATCCATGCCAACATCTCTGGTTTTGGGATTTTGTTATGTGGGCTACTCTTACTGGAGTTAGGTGATATCTCAAAGTAGTTTGGAGTTGCATTTCTCGGATGATTAAGGATGATGAGCATTTTTTCATGTGTCTGTAGTCCATGCGCCTGTCTTTTTTAGAGAAGTTTCTCTTCCATTCCTTTGCCCACAGTGAGAAACTGGCTGGCGATCTGTAGTAGACTGAAATTGGATCCACACCTTTCACCATTAACTAAGATAGACTCTCACTGGGTAAAATCTTTAAACTTAAGACATGAAACTATAAAAATACTAGAAGAAAAAGCAGGGAAAACTCTTGAAGGAATCGGCCTTGGTGAATATTTAATGAGGAGGACTCCCCAGGCAATTGAAGCAGTATCAAAAATACACTACTGGAACCTGATCAAACTGAAAACCTTCTGCACAGCCAAGAACATAGTAAGTATAGCAAGCAGACAGCCCTCAAAATAGGAGAAAATATTTGCAGGTTAAACCTCCGAACAAGGTTTAGTAACCAGAATCCACAGAGAACTTTACAATAGTCCCAAAGAAGATGAAATATCTGGGAGTGTATCCAACTAAGGATGTGAAATGTCTCTATAAAGAAAACTATGAAACTCTGAGAAAAGAAATAGCTGAAGATGTTAACAAATTGAAAAATGTATCATGCTCATGGCTGGGAAGAATCAATGTTGTTAAAATGTCTATACTACCTAAAGCAATCTACAGATTTAATGCAATCTCTATTAAAGCACCTCTGTCATATTTTAAAGACCTGGAAAAATTAGTACTTTGCTTTATATGGAAACAGAAAAAAACCTCAAATAGCCAAGACATTACTCAGAAATAAAAACAAATTGGGAGGTATCATGCTTCCAGACTTCAAACTATACTATAAATTGATAGTGATCAAAGCAGCATGGTACTGGTAAAAAAATAGAGAAGTAGATGTGTACTCAGCCCTACTATGAAACTAAATTATAGCTTTCACATGAAGGCTATAACCCAACTAAAGCACAAGACTATGAGGAAAGGGCCAAAGAAGGGAGGGGGGTTATTATGCTGGAGGCAGGGTAATGGGTGGGGCCACACCTACGGTGCATCTTAGAATGGGTACAGGCGAAACTTACTAAAGGTAGAATACAAATGTCTATATACAATAACCATGAAAATGCCATGAAGGCTACGTTGAACAGTTAGATGAGAATATTTCAGATTGTATATGAAACCAGCATATTGTACCCCTTGATTGCACTAATGTACACAGTTATGATTTAACAATAAAAAATAAATAAATACATAAATAAAAGGGGAAAAAAGAGGTAAACCCAGACATTTATTGTCATTTCATTTTTGATAAGCATATTAAAAATATAAATTTTGGGAAAGATTCCTTATTCAATAAATGGTGCTGGATGAATTGGCTGGAAACTTGTAGAAGACTGAAACTGGATCCACACCTTTCTCCTTTAACAAAAATTGACTCTTACTGGTTAAAAAACTCATAATTAAGACATGAAATTATTAATATTCTTACAGAAAGTGCAAGGGAAATGCTTGAAAAACTTGGCCTGGGAGAATACTTCATGAGGAAGACACCCCAGGCAATTGAAGCACCATCAAAAATACATTACTGGGATCTGATCAAATCAAATGCTTCTGCACTGCCAAGAACACACTAAGTAAAGCAAATAGACAGCCTTCAGAATGGGAGAGGATTTTTGCAAGTTATACTACTGACAAAGGTCTAAGAACCAGAATCCAGAGAATTCAAACTTCTTACTAAGCAAAAAACAAGTGATCCCATTTCATTGTGGGCAAGAGGCATGAACAGAAGCTTCTCTGAAGAAGACAGATGCATGGCCTACAGATACATGAAAAAAATGCTCATCATCTTTAATCATCAGGGAAATGCAAATCAAAACTACTCTGACATACCACCTAACTCCAGTAAGACTGGCCCACATCACAAAATCCCAAAACAACAGATGTTGGCGTGGATGTGGAGAAAAGGGAAGACTTCTGCACTGCTGATGGGAATGCAAACTATTATGTTCCTTTTGGAAGGAAGTTTGGAGAACACTCAGGGATCTAAATGTAGACCTACCGTTTGATCCTTCAATTCTTCTTCTAGGTATATATCCAAAGGACCAAAAATCATTTGGCAATAAAGATATTTGCACCAGATTGTTCATTGCAGCTCAATTCATAATTGCCAACTCATAGAAGAAGCCCAGGTGCTCATGGACCCATGAATGGATTAATATATTGTGGTATATGTATACCATGGAGTACTATGCAGCAGTAAAAAAAAAATGGAGACTTTACCTCTTTTATGTTTACATGGGTGGAGCTGGAAAATATTCTTCTTAGTAAAGTATCTCAGGAATGAAAATAAAAGTATCCAATATACTCAGTACTACTGTGAAACCAATTTATAATCACTCACACTTGCATATGAAAAATGAAACACAACTTTAGCCTAGGATGAAGGAGGTAAGGGGAGGGAGAGGGGAAGGGAGGCAGTGGGAGGGATAGTAGGGGATAGAAGGAGGACCACACCTATGGAGCTCATTGCAAGTACAAGTTGGATCTATCATGTGTAGACCACAAATGTCATTATAATATAATTGGGTAAATGAGGTGAAAGCTACGTTGATTAATATGATGTGTAAGTACTCCCAATTTGTATAAGTAATCAACACACTGAAAATGGCATTAATGTGTTTATGATCTATGTACAAAAGACTTAATAAAAAAAAAATCATACATTATGATCAAATAAGATTCATCTTATATTAATTTTTTGAGTGGTGAGAAGTATGGATCCTATTTTATTCTTCTGCATATGGCTATACAAATACAATATTACTGGCACCTTTTATTGAAAGGGAGAGATACCCCAACATATGTTGTTGCCTGCTTTGTCAAAGATAAGGTGGCTTTATGTGGATGGTTTACTGTAAAGGTATTTTGTCTTGTTTCATCAGCCTGTGTCTCCATTTTTGTGTCAAAACCATGTTGTCTTGGTTACTTTATACTTGTAGTATAGTTTGAAGGTGGTAATGTGATGCCTCCAAATTTGTAAAAGAAGTCATTTTATCAAAAAATACATACACTCAAGTGTTCATTGCAACACAATTCACAATTACAAAGATGGGGAATCAACCAAAATGCGCATCAATTCATGAGTAGATTAATAAAACATGGTTCATGTATTCCATAGAATACTAAGCCTCAAAGAATGACTTAATGTCTTTTGCAACAATCTGGATATAACTAGGGACCATTAGAAGGGACAATTATCCTCAGTGAAGTATCTAAAGAATGAAAACATGAATATCACATGTACTTACTACTAAATTGGAATTAAATTGATGGGCACACATGTGAAGTAAACCTCAATAGAAATGAAGCAGGGGGTTACAGGGGGAGGGGACGCAGAAACCTATCTAACAGGTACAGTGAACACTCTCTGGGTGAAAGACATACTTCTATCGATGACTGAAACATTACAAAAGCAATCTATGTAACCAAACTATTTGTACCCCCATAATACTTTTAGATAAATAAATAAGTATATAAATAAATGAAAGGATAGAAGGTGGCATCTTTTGTTTGTCTTTTTATTTCTCAATTTCTGACACTCAAATGGGGTGAAAATTCATTCAATACCAACAGGAAAAGGGAATGACAAAGTTAAGAATGGCCCTTTTTGAAATTTTGAAAAATTCTGTTTGACTCACTCAAAGAGAAATAAAGAAGATTCTCCAAACAATTTAAATAACAATTATAATTATATCTCACAATTATGTGATAATACTCAAATGTAATGCTAAAATTAAAGTAATAACAAAATATTTCGCTGGCTCTAATCATAACAAAGTAAAGTGATAAAATCAATCAAAACAAAAAATTTCTTTTTATGGACTAAAGTAGTAACAATTATCCCTTCTATTAAACTTTTCATCAAGGTTAAAAAACAAAGGAAGAAGTGTGAAGCTAATGAGATAGAAGTATCTAAATACCTCTGTGATTTTGCAACTGATGACAGTGATGATGATGGATTTACTCAAAAAAGAAAGGCTGGAGAAACCTACAATCAGCAGTTTTCTAGGAAGGAGAATGAAAAGTGGGACAGGTGAGCCTGTAGCGATGTTTCATAGTAGATAATTATTACTGTACAAGAAAACTAACATTCACAATTAACAAGTTGTATACTTAACCTAAGGATTTTCAGCCTTTGCCTGCTATTAGAACAATGCAAATTTACAAACAATGGGAGATCATTGTTTTCAGTCATGCTGATATTTTTGTTTAACAAAAGCAGTGCTGAGAAATGTGTAGAAAATTTATTGTCATGCATTATTTGTTGATAAACCGGTAAATCCACGTTGACAGTTAATTTAGCAATGGGCATCAATTTCAAATATGTCATTCATTGAATCGAAGAGGTCCAGTTCTGCAGCTAGATCCTACAGGACAATGTGACCCATGTAAACACACAAACGTGTTAAGAACATTCGTTATCTATGATATATACATAAAATAAACCAATATGTATGTATCTAATATATATATATATATAAAACCTATGTTAAAATACATAGTATTAATTATGTATGTTAAGGACTTTTATATAACTATGTTATCTATATATGTGTATTACAGAAGTTTATTATAACATTGTCATATCAAAAGTTGGAGATAGTCTAAATACGTGTCAGTAAGGAAATACTTAAACACCACACCCATAAAGTAATGTTGCATACAATGATTTTCTAAAATGAGGTGAATCTGTAGTATACTAATGAGGTGAATCTGTAGTATACTAATCTAAAATGAGGTGAATCTGTAGTATACTAATCATTTCCCAATGAAAGTATGCTAAAGTATTTAGTTTAGTGATACATTTAACCAAATTTTGATAGAATTGCTTAAATATCTGCTGAGTTGCAAAAGGCAGCTACATGTTGTTGGAATTCTAGCTTATAACCAAGAAGGTTGGAGGTTATTATATTTTTGGTTTTGTTCTCAATACATGAGTGCTCAACTATTGGAACCTCAAATTAGTCTGAATATCAGCAAATGATTGCACATGGGCACTCGTTTTCCATATATACATTTCAATAAAGTGTAAAAATGATTACATCAGAGGTTGTTTAATCTAATAAAATTAGTCTTGGCCAAATTTTCCTTTAAAAAGCCAGAGAGTAAATATGTTTTAGACTTTGTGGGCCATATGGATTTTGTTATAGTCCAAAATCTGTCATAGAAAATGAAGGAACCGGCATGCCTGTGATCCAATAAAACTTTGCTGACAAAAGCAGGCAATGGGCTGAGCTTCGCTCACATGTGCTAATTTACTGACTCGTGTGGTAAAACCCAGTACTACTAATGCAGCAAGTCTTCTTTTAAAAGATTATGCATTTCAATATGAACCACATCACATTATTCAACAGATCTCATGTTACATTATTTATACAATAAGATTTTTTTGCAATTTTTCCCCTTTTATTTCCATTATGGAATTCAAAATTTTAACATAAATATTTACTTTGTATAGTGAACGAGTATAAAATATACTAAATTTGGATGATTTTTATCACACAATACATACTTCCCTTGAAATTTCAGTCATTCTTTGGTCTTTATTTATATACATGGACAAAATGATAATCAGGTCTTTTCTTTTCCTGTTTCTTTTTTTTTTTAATTTCATGTTAATGTGAGGGTATAAACAATTATTTGTTTACATTATTTTCATTAGTTAGGTAGAGTCCCTCTTGTAGTTGTGTCCCGGACTCAAGAGGTGTTCCATGTACCCTTACATTCTGCCTATTAAGTAGGAGCACACCAATCTCCCTCCAACCTTCTCTTGCCCCTTCCCTTGTTCCCCTTCCTCCCAACTTGAACTGAAACGAGATTTTCTCTTATGTGGACATGTATTAGATTGTCTACTGGCTTTATACTACTATTGAGTATGTTGGATATTTGTGTTTCTATTTTCTGATGCTTTACTGAATAATGCATTTCACCTCCATCCAGGTTAATATCAAAGATGTAAACTCTCTGTTTTAAAAATGACTGAGAAGTATGGTGTACACATACCACAGTTTCTTGATCCATATCTGAGTTGATGGACATTCAGGTTGTTTCAAAATCTCGGCAAATGTAAACTGAGCTGCAGTAACCAATCTAGTGAAAATGTCTTTATTAAAAAATATTTTTTTTTCTTCTGAGTAGTTATATCTCTATTAATGTGATTCCAGGATCAAATAAAAGTTCCGATTTGAGTTCTCTGAAGATTCTCCATACTTTTATCCAAAAAGGTTGCATTAGTTTGCAGTTCCTGCTAGGGTGTAAAGTGTTCCCCATTACCAACATCAGCAACTTTGGGACTTTGTGATGTGGGCTATTCTCACTGGAGCTGGATGATGTCTAGGGCGGTTTTGATTTGCGTTTCTCTATTGATCAGGGAAGATGAGTATTTTTTCATATGTTTGTTAGCCACTCATCGGCTTCCTCAGAGAAGGTTCTGTTCATATCACTTGACCAGTAGTAGATGGAATTTTTTTGCTCTATTGATGTTGATTTAATTTGAGTTCTCTGTAGATTCTAATTATCAAACCTTTATCAGATTCATAACATGTGTAAAACCATTCTAAAGGTTGTCTATTTGCTTTACCTGTTGTGTCCTTAGCTGGACAGAAGTTTTTTCAGCTTAATTAAGTCCCATTTGTTCATTTTACTTGTTGTTGTGATTGCTACTGAGGTCTTTGTCATAAAATCTTTCCTGAGTCCAACATCATCAAAAACTTTTCCCACACTTTCTTCTAAGATGCTTATCATTTCATGTCTTAGATTTAAATCTTTTATCCATCTTAAGTCAATTATTTTAAGGGGTGAAAGGTATTGGTCGAGTTTCGTCTACTACAAGAAATTATGTCTAGAAATTTGGCAATGTGGAGGAAATGGACCAATAGCTGCAATCATGCCATCTTCCTAGACTTAACCATGAAGAAATAGATCTCCTGAAAAGGCAGATATCAAATGCTGAGAGTGCAGAAACAATAACAAAGCTTCTAACACCACCACCAACAACAAAAGCCCAGAAACAGGTGACTTCACAACAGAATTCTATCACACCTTCACAGATGAGCTTCTATCTATACTGAAGAACCTATTTCAAAACATTGACAAGGCTGGAGCCTTCGCAAACACATTCTATAAAGCAAATATCACTTTTGTTTTGATTCCAAAACCAGGAAGGGACTTAACAAACAAGGAGAACTTCAGACCAATTTAACTAATGAATATAGATGGAAAAATACTCCATAAAATCTTAGCTAATAGATTACAGCTACTCATTTCAAAAAAAGCATGCATCACAATCAAGTAGATTGCATCCAAGGGATGCAGGTTGTTTTAACATATGTAAATTCATAAATGTAATACATGCTATCCATAAAAACAAACTCTAAATGATGCTCTCAATAGAGGCAGAAAAAGCATTTGTTAAAATTCAGAATTCTTTACTAACAAGAACATTTAAAATATAGGCATATTTGGTATATTTCTTAAGATGATCGAAGACATCAATCCACAGCTAACATCATGCAGAATGGTGTAAAATTGAATGCTTTTCCAAAGAGAATTGGAACCGGACAAGTATGCACACTCTCACCACTATTACTCAACATAGTTCTAGAAATTCTAGCCAATACAATCAGGCAATAGAAAGAAATAAATGACATCCCAATGGGAGCAGAGGAGGTCCAACTCTCCCTCTTTCCTGCTGATATACTCTTATATTTAGAAAACCTAGAGATTCAACCAAACACTCCTGGAAGTTATCAGGAAATACAGAAATGTCTCAGGGTATAAAATCAATTTCCAAAGATCAGTAGCCTTGTATATGCCATTAACAACTAAGCTGTTCAGCTTCTCTTGATTGAGAAGCAAATCAAGGACATAATTCCCTTCAGAGTATCTTCAAAGAAAATTAAATACTTAAGAATATACCTAACAAAAGAGGTGAACTATCTTTTCACAAAGGATTATGAAACCCTAGAAAAAGAAATTATAGAAGATACTAACAAATTGCAGAACATACCATGCTCTTTTCTGGGAAGAATCAACATTGCCAAAATGCCTATTCTACACAAAGTAATCTACAAATTTGAGGCAATGGTGATTAAAATACTGACATATTTTGAAGAACTGGAAAAAATAGTACTTCATTTTTTATGGAACCAGAAAACAAGCAATATAGCTAAGGCTATTCTTAGTAATAAAAACAAAGTCAGAGGCATCACCCTACCAGACTTTGGGCTATATTACAAATCTGCCATAAACAAAACACCATGGCATTGGCACACAAATAGAGACATAGACATATGGAACCGAATTTGAAACCAAGAGATCAAACCAATCTCCTCTTGCCATCTGATCTTTGATAAACCAAACAAAAATATACAGTGTGGAAAATAATTAATTTTCAAAAAATGGTGCTGGGAAAACTACATAACCACATGAAAAGACTGAAACTTGCCCCACACATTTCACCCCTTATAAAAATTGGCTCAAGATAGATAAGAGACTTCAATCTAAGACACAAAATGATAAAAATCTTAGAAGAAAGCATAGGGGGAAACTCTTGATGATGTTGAGCTAGGGAAAAATTTTATGACAAAGACTTCAGGGCCCATCATAACAACAACAAAAATTAACAAATGGACTTAATTAAGCTGAAAAGCTTCTGCATCACTAAGGACACAACAAGGAAAGCAAGAAGATAATCTTCAGAATGGTAAAAGATATTTGCCAGGGCATGAATCTGACAAAGGACTGATAACTAGAATCTACAGAGAACTCAAGTTAATCAACAGAACAGAGTAAACAATCCCATCTACCTCGGGGCAAGAGATACAAACCGAACCTTCTCTGACAAAGACAGACAAATGGCTAAGAAACATTTGAAAAATGCTCATCTTCCCAGATCATCAGAAAAATGTAAATCATAACTACCCTGAGATACCACCTAAACCCAATGAGAATAGCCCACATCACAAAGTCTTAAATCTGCAGATGCTGGTGTGGATATGGAGAGAAGGGAACACTTTTACACTGCTGGTGGTACTGAAAACCAATACAACCTTTTTGGAAGGAAGTATGGAGAATCCTCTAAGAACTCAAACTAGCCCTCCCATTTGGTCCTGCATTTCCTTAATGAGGCATCTAGCCACATGGAAAAAAAATCGTACTAAACATTTGCACTGAACATTTGCAGCTCAATTTACAATTGCCAAACTGTGGAAACAACCTAAATGCCCATCAACCGAGGAATGGATTAACAAGCTGTAGTTTGTGTATACCATGAAATACTATTGTGTCATTAAAAAAGATGGAGATTTTACATCTTTTATATTAACCTGTATGGAGGTGGAACACATTCCTCTTCATAAAGCATCAGAAGAGTGGAGAAGAAAGAACGCAATGTACTCAATTCTAATATGAAGGCTGTAAGTGGTCTAATAGAAGGTGGGGGGTAGGGAAATGAGGGATGGGGAGAGGGGCGGAGGGAGTATGATAAGGGGTCACAGTGTATGGCACACCTCTTGGGGGTGGGACACAATTACAAGAGGTAGTTTACCTTACAACTTCAGTCAGTGTAACCTAATTCTTTGTACCCTTAATAAATTTCAAACAATAAAAATAAATAAAATAAATACATAAATGAATAAATAATAAAATTGAAGATAGAACAAGGTGCTTTTATAGGATTGCTCAATGCTAACCCCGTGAAGCCCAAGGATGGCTCAGAGAAGGTGTCCTTAGCTATGGATCATCCCCAGAATCTCTTAATTATGGGTGAAGCTCTTGATCTTGAAACCTATAAAGCAAAGAAAAAGAATGGAGAACCTCATGCACAGATGGTTAATTTGTGAAACTCTGAATACTTGAGTGTCACATCCAGGCTCAGTACTGGAAACTCAGTGCACAACAGGCTGACCTGCAGTCCACCTTATCCAGAGGATAAATTCCAAAGAAGTTTGCCTGCAAAGTCACCAGCCTTGAAGAATGGCTATGTCAAGATGGTTTTTACCACTGAGGAGTTTCTTCCGCGTCCTATGTGGCCTCAGTTGCAGCAGCTGTTGTGCCTACGAAGATGATTCAAACCACTCGGAGCAATCTGGTTGTCAAAGGTGCAGACTTGATCATTCAGTAAACAAAACAAATACTCAGAATGCCCCAGAAGAGCTTGTCTTGCTCTGAGGAGTTCAAAGAATTGAGGGATCTGCCACTGAGTGGAGCCAGAAGCCAGTAGCATTTAGTCAAGGCCATGACTACAGGGATCATGGGAGGCCCCAAACCTGCCATGCAGTCTGTATTGCAGACTGCATCGGCCCTCTTAAAACAACAGAAGCAGCAAATGTTGTAGATGAGGGAAAGGAAATCAGAAGCTTTTTGGAGACAATTTCTCCAAGGCTCAAATGAAGTCAAGAGCCTGGCTCTGCCATCCTCATCTTAATAGCCCACTGATCAATCTGCATGGATGGGGACTGATTTCCCCAGGATGGAAGGCAGCCTGACCAGGTGGATGCCCAAGATGGGGTGTGGCATCTCAAAAGGAAATGACGTTCTCTTTTCTGATGAGTCACAACCACCAAAACCAAAACTGAGTGCTTTAGCAGAAACAAAAAACTTGGCTGCTGTCACCAAATTAAGAGCAAAGGCCAGCTTCTTACAGAAACACACCAAAACAGCCTCAAAATGATACAAAAGGATTCCCAGGATACCCTGGGAGTGATGAAATGTGTACAAAAGAACACCATGTTTTCTTCCCAAGCTGAGGATGAATTGGAGCTTGCCATAAAGAAAAGGAGAGAGCAGTTTGCCTGACTGGAATCTGAGTAATTTCAGGAAATTCTAAAAGTAAAGTCAAAGTGCACAGGTGTTCTGAAAGAGGCTGAGGCTGAGCTGCATAAATGCTATTTTGAGGCACTGGTGAAAAAAAAACAAATGGAAGAAAAGATGAGAAACATCAGAGAAGTGAAGTGTCTAGTCGTGACATGAAAGATGGGCACCTACACCGATCTCCATGTGCTGGAGACCTGTGTCAGTGAGCAGCTCAACCTCTACTGGCTCAATGACATGAAAAAGTTTTTCAAGTTTCCCTGTGGGGACAGACTCCCCCACAAGCACTGCAGTAATCATGGCCTCTAAAAAAAAAGGGAGGGAATGCTAAAAGAAAACTCTGGTCCAAATATCAGAGGAGAAATTTTGTTACTAAGAGGAGAACACGCCAAATTTCTAAGTAGCCTCAAATAACCCTAACGTCATTTGCCTCAATCTTTTTTTCTTCATGTGGCTCTGGAAAGGCCAACATGGATTGCGGATTGCCTTTGTTTCTGACTGACACCAGCAAAAACCCATGCACAGATGGTTCAGTTGTGTGGGCTTGACACCAAATTTAACATTGATGTTTAAGTGGAAAACCAGAATATTGTCTTCCCTGTTCTCACTACAGTATTGTGGCAACATTACAGTTTTCACAGAAATTTTTGGCCCCAAACTGGAAGGTAAACCGAGAGGTGTGTTTCTGTACCTCTTGGTTATACACTCCATTACCTCAATGAAGTTCTAGTGTTACATGGAGATAAAAATATACATAGTATAATGACATTAACAATAGCATCATTGTGATTTTATGAGATACTCTAAATTATCAGAGGTATAACCTTTATAGTTTAGACAAGGGAAGATTTTGATTATGTACAATAGAAAAATAAAAGATTACTGCTTTCACAGAAATTTTTGGCCCCAAACTGGAACGTAAACCGAGAGATGTGTTTCTGTACCTCTTGGTTATACACTCCTTTATCTCAATGAAGTTCTAGTGTTACAAGGAGATAAAAATACACGCAGTATAATGACATTAACAGTAGCATCATTGTGATTTATGAGATACTCTAAATTATCAAAGGTATTACCTTTATAGCCTAGACAAGGGAAGATTTTGATTATGTACAGTAGAAAAATAAATGATTGACAGTTTATCGCAGATAACACTTTTTTGTATTATAAATTTATAAAGCTTGAAAACCACGTTTCTTTGTACCAATAGTGTCATGGATGTGTATTGTGTACTCAATAAGTATTTGTTGAATACACGAATAAACAGTTGAATAGATAAGTTAGTGCTGATGAGGAATTTTGTTTAGAAAAATAAGTTTTGAACTTGTTGAAAGTAGGTTTCTGTAATTGCCTAGATACAACGATATGAAGGCTTTTAGTTTCTAAAAAATATGTGAGATTTAGAAAATTTTGTTTATAATTATGGCCATAAAAAGAATGATTGATTATATGGATTTATCTACTATCCTATCATTTAAGCACAATAAATTTGATTTTCACAACAGGTTATGAAGCTCATGTGTTGGAGCCAGAATTCTGGGGTTTGAATGTGTGGTCTCTACTGACCATCTGTATGTGCTTGGGCAAATTACTTGGTGTTCTGAGCCTAGTCTCCTCCTTTATAAAACCATACAGGATGATAACATCTCTAAAAGGGTAGCTACATCACAGAGCTCTGTAAGGATTCACATTAATTAAATACATATACAGTGATTTAAATACTAATAGTAATTACATAGTAAGTTGTGAAAGTACAGATGAAAAACATTATTATTATTATTTTCTTCGTCTCTTAATGTTACTGTTTATACTTCAATCCCTCTTGTAGAAAATGATTGATTTTACATTATGTTATAAAAACCCTAAAAACTCTATAAGTAGGAGAAATAAATGACAAATGCAGATATTTTATTAAACAGCAATTGTTTTAGATATTTTGCATTTTGTATATTTCCTATTTGCTAAAAGGAATTGTTTGTGTTTTTTAGGCCTACAAAGAGAACATCTAAGAACAAGAACAAGGTATTATTAAAAAAATCATCAAACATGTCATTATTTGAAAATACAAAGTTAAAGTAAAAACAGAGTCTTTTGCTATAAAGACATTTCCTTTAAAAACTGATTAAGGAACCATAGCCATAGGTAAAAGTGTCATCCTTTTAGCACACATCTGTACTTTACAAAATGTCTGTGGTTTTGCTCATATAAAAAATAAATAATTTTTTTCATTCCTGAGATACTTTACTAAGAAGAATATTTTCCAGCTCCATCCATGTAAAAATAAAAGAGGTAAAGTGGTACAAATAATCAACACATTGAATCCCGAAATGGCATAAATGTGTTTATGATCTATGTACAAATGACTTATTAAAAAAGAAAGAAAAGAAAAGAAAATGGATAACTACCACTTCTGTACATTTAGACTATGCTGTAAACATTTGGGGGACATTTTGAAGCACTGTTCTTTATTTTATAGGTGAAAAAACAAATACACACTATGGATGACCATGATGACTTAACCTGGTCATCTGAGGGAGCCTCAGAGGATTATGAGTTGCCTTCCGTTAATTATAAGAATTTGACATTTCTTGCTAAACAACATGGAAAGCACTATAAAGGTAGGACCATTGCATGAGTGTAAGACCTTTTTATGTGTCCTACAGTAGCATATGCATTGCTTAGCACTGCACCGTAGAGCACAGATGTATTATGGTAACATTAATCTCCGAAATGTGCTTTATGTTCATGTAGAATGAGAACTACAGTATGTTGTGAACTCAGTCAAAGAGTTCTGAGAATCCCACTGTACTTATCTCAGTGTGAATGACACCCCCATGTGTTGCTGACCCTACTTCTCTCTTACACTTTCCCAAGATCAGGTTGACGTTATCTACCACTGGAATGCTGAGGTAACCTTAGAACTGCTTTCCTCACAACCCCATCTCCTGAGGCCATGCTCTACTCTGCAAACATTATATATATCATCAAACCTCTGTGAGTTGACCACTCAAGGGACTGTAATGAACTGGTCAACACATGAGATGGCCAACATAAGGAACTAGGCCTACTGTACAGATATGTATGTGTCTCTACAAAAACGAACAAACAAACAAAAAGAAGCAAACAAACAAACAAAAAAACAACTTACTGGCCTACTAGGAATTAGGTTGTGCTGATGATGCTTCTATAGGTTAATTTGGAGAAAATTGACTTCTTAACAATAATGAATTATTTCATTCCTGAATAAAGTGCATTAATTTATTTGTGAAGGTCATATTTAATTTTCTCAGCTAACATTTTGTGCTATGGAGTATATATGTCCTCCCTATTTTATTGCATTTATCTGTATTTTATGTTGTTATAAATGACATTTTAAACATTTTTGCTTTTATATTTTAATGCTAATTGTATTTGGACATACAGGTGATTTCTATATGTTGATTTTGTATCATCAACTTAACTCATTTATGACTTGTATTACCTCTTTGATAGATTCATTGAGATTTTCTAAATGGACTCTATGTTGTCAAAGCTTTGCTTTCTCAAACTACTTTCTTCATGGATGTGGAGAAAAGGGAACACTTCTGCACTGCTGTTGGGAATGCAAGCTAATACATTCTTTTTGGAAAGAAGTTTGGAGAACACTTAGGGAACCAAAAGTATATGATCCCCCAATTCCTCTCCTATATCCAGATGACCAAAAATCATTATACAGCAAAGATATTTGCACCAGAATGTTTATTGCAAGCAATGCATAATTGCCCAATCATGGATGAAGCCCAACCGCCCATGAATGGATTAATAAACTGTGGTATATGTATACCATGGAATGTTATGCAGCCTTAAAAAAACATGGAGACTTTAGCTCTTTTGTGTTTACATGGATGGAGCTGGAACATATTCTTCTTAGTAAAGTATCTCAAGAATGGAAGAAAAAGTATCCAATGTACTCAGTACTTTTGAGAAACCAATATGCAATCACCCCCACTTTCATATGAAAGATAAAACACAGCTATCACCCAGAATGAAGGAGGAAAGAGGAGAGTGAGGGGAGGGGTCAGGTAACTTGGGGGGTTTTCAAGGGTACATGTCAAATCTATTAAGAGTAGAGTATAAATATGTCTTAACACAATAAGTAAGTAAGTGAGGTGAAGGCTATAGTAAACAGTTTGATGTAAGCATTCCAAATTATATATAAAATCAGCACATTGTACCCCAGAAATGCATTAATGTAAACAGTTATGATTTAATAAAAAATTATTGAGAAATAAAAAAAGATAGTAAATATTTTAAACCTGTTGTAAAACAAACTCTGATGTAGCTCATCAATTCTGTCATTATTGTATGAGAGTAGTCATAGAGCAGTCAATACAGACATTAATGAACATCTGCGTTATCATAAAACAAAGCTAGCTCACAGGTTGGAGTTCACTACCCTAGTATGTGATCATGGTTGTAAATAAAGATCACGTTTTACTTCTTCCTTCCAATTAGGATGCCTTTGATTCCTGTTTCTGGCTCACTGTACTGGCCAGAATCTTCAGTGCAATGCTGAATGACAGCACTGAAAGCAGCATTCCTATATTCTTCCTGGTCTTAGAGAGAAAGCATTCAGTTCTCCCCATGACATCTGTTAGCTGAAAGTTTATCACAGGTGCTCCTTGTCATGCTGAAGAAGTTCCTTTATATTCTTAGTTTGCTGAGAGTGTTTTTAAATAAAGAATGAGTATTAAATTTTTTCTCATGCCTCCATCTACTGATATGGTCCGATAATTCACTTTTGATTTGTAATATGGTGAATAACAGGGATTTTTGAATGTAAAATTAACCCTGTGTTCCTGGAATAAACCTCATTTGTTTATAAGGTATTATCCTTTTAATATATCTTTGAATTTTATTTGTTAACATTTAGTTTGATTTTTTTAAAGACTTCATTTCTTTTAGAGCCATCTTATTTTATTTATTATTTCAGATTAATATGAGGGTAGATGCCTAGTAATGGGATTGTGAGATCATCTGGAAGGTCTGATTTGAGTTCTTTGAGGATTCTCCATACTTCTTTCCAAAGAGGCTGCATTAGTTTTTACTCCCACCAAAAGTGTAAAAGCATTGATAATGAACTCCATTCTGAAAGACAGTCAACATAAACAGAGTCATGAGACACTGATACACCAAGGTTATGAAACGTTAATGAGGGGCTTGTACAGTACTACCAACGTAAGCACACAGTTGTGAGTTTGTAAACTTAATTGTCAGGCTTTATATGTCATTCTGTGACTTTCTTTTATTTTCTCAGTATTTGTGAGATCAATCCATATTGACACAAGTATATTTGGTTTAATTTATTTTCATTTTTATAATATTCCATCACATAAATGCTGCAACATCAAACTCTTTGACAGTTGTTATGATAATCCTAATGGCTTTTGTATAGCATAGGCATATCCACAGATATTTATTATGTTTTTTATTAATATTGAAAAAATTAAAATACAAAACCAGGGTTTATGTGTTTATTTATTTGATAAAAACATCCATCCTATATGGGGCACTGATATTTGATATCCAAAATATTTCCGGAGGAGGGAGACAAGATGGCGGACTGAAGCCAGCTTTCAACAGAGGCTCCCGTCCAGAAGGAGAGTTAAGGGACAGGAATTTAGTAGGTGTCCTGGTGGACTTGAGCCTCACCAAGAGAGAAGGTTGAAAAACACACATCAACACCGCTGAGGCAAGCTGTGATCACAAGAACACAAACAAAACGTACAAAATCCACCACCAGGCGGATGGGAGTCCCCCTCCCCCATGAGACCGGCTCAAGAGACCCACAATTGAACAAGCGGGCAGAAATTAAAGGCCCTCCCACTACACTCCAGGGAGAGACCTTCTAAAAACTGGACCTACCTCCCCTACTGGGGTGCCGTGGCGTTCTCCTGCCGGACATAGGGCTGAATAAAACTTTGGGAATCCTTTGCCGGCAACCCTGAATCTCTGGCGCTCCCCTCCCGCCCACTGAGGTCTGGAGGCCTGTCTCCCAGGAATTCGGATCCTTGGGTGATTTCTCAAGGGGAGTGGACAGTCCCCGAGTTGGGACTGGTCAGCATTGACTCTGAGGCGCACGAGTGAGGAGAGGGCACCGGGCTGAAGGGGAGTCACGCCTTGGCGGCACTTCCCTGCGGTGCAGTGCACCAACCCTCCCCGGGCAACATTATGGGGCACAAGACTGAATAAGACTCTAGCTTCCCCGCTGAGAGCTGAGAACCCCTACTCTCACTCAGGGTCTGAGGGCCTATCCCCCCGGAGTTCGGATCCTTGGGTGATTTCTCAAGGGAAGTGCACAGTGCCTGAGCTGTGTCAGGTCAGCGCTGACTCTGGGACACGTGAGCGAGGAGAGGGCACTCTGCTGAGGGGAAATCAAGCCTTGGCGGCACTTCCCTGCGGTGCAGTGCAGGAGCCCTCCCCGGGCCGTAGTGTTGCGTAAAACTGAATGAAACTCTAGCTTCCCCCCCCACTCCCAATCGGAGTCTGGGGGCCTATCCCCCAAGAGTTCTGATTCTTGGGGGATCTCTTGAGGGGTGTGGACCCAGCACAAACTGCAGCCGCTCAGTGCTGACTCTGGGGCGCGGGACAGATGAGAAAAGGGTCGCCTGAGTGCCCACACCAGAGCAGCAGTTCCCTGGAGGTAGATCAACAGCCGTTTTTTCTTTAACGGCAGAACGCTCACTTCTGGATATTCTGAGGCCACACCCCCTGTCTCCCTGGGCAACCAGAGGAGGCCACCAGTGAGCGGGGGATTTCCTGACACGGCTCACAAACCCGGGAAGCTTCCAGGGCGGGGCTGACCCAGAGAGGTGTTCGAACGCAAATCTCCAGCAGCAAAGATGTTTGAACTCAAAACAGCCCGCTTCTGTAGGCGATTTCGACAGGAACAGAGACAGAACCCCGCAAAGTTGTCTGTTCTGTTCTGTTAGCAGCATCCATCAGGGACGGGGCTAAGCCTGAGTGAACACCTCCTTCCCATCACCTGCATCAAACACTCAAAGATGTCAGGCCCCATCTCCTCCTGCTAGATAGTGGCAGTCTGCGGGGGCCTGGCAGACTTCCTTGTGATTCAGGCAGGTGCAAACCCCTGGAGTGTCTGTGCACTGCAGGCAACTGGGTTAGCCATCTGCAGAGATACCAGTGACTGGGTCCGACGGAGGGGCAAAGTGGGGAAGGAGACATCAACCTTCCTAGACTGCTCTGTTTGCTGGGTGACTCCTCCTGACTCCACACTGCACTGGGGTGAGCCGTGTCAGAGAAGTCACCAGGCCCCTGTGATCCAGTTCCCAGAGACCTCTTGAACTCCCCCACCCGAGACAAGTGCCGATTGAGACAGCTGATTTGGACCTTTTGAACTGGGCTAATAGACTGAGGACTTTTCAGCGGTGCCCTGGGTGTGCGATTGTAGGAAGGTTTGATTCTCCTTTTCCAACTGGGGCCAGAGGTGGGCAGGCGGGGTGACTTAATTGCTGATTTTTCCACACAGCTGAGACTTCAAGCCAGAGTAGAAGTTGCAATAGGATCGAACAGAAACCAGCTGAAAGCAAGGCAGAACCACTTTGCTCCACCACACCAGACAGGGCCCCAGTTTCTCAGGCCACAACACTGTACGGGCCCTCGATAAAACCCCAGGGGAAAAACCAAAGGGAGTAAAATAACCATGGGGCGGAATCAGCGGAAAAACTCTGGTAACATGAATAACCAGAATAGATCAACCCCCCCAAGAAAAGATACGGCAGATGTGATTGAAGATTCCATTCATAAACAACTGGCTGAGATGTCAGAAATCGAATTCAGAATTTGGATTGCACACAAGATTAATAAAATGGAATTAGGAATTCGAGGAGAAATTCAAAAGTTGTCTCAAGAATTTAACGAATTTAAAGACAAAACCACCAAAGACTTAGACACACTGAGGCAAGAACTTACAGCCCTCAAAGATATGAAAAATACAGTAGAATCCCTCAGTAACAGACTGGAGCAAGCAGAAGAAAGGATTTCTGACATTGAAGATAAAGTCTTCGAACGCTCCCAATCTCTCAAAGAGGAAGAGAAATGGAGAGCAAAAACGGATCACTCACTCAGAGAACTCTCAGATAATTCGAAAAAAAGCAACATAAGGATTATAGGAATTTCTGAGAATGATGAAATTGCCTCCGAGGGCACAGAGGCTCTTCTGCATGAAATTATGAAAGAAAATTTTCCAGACATGCCTAGAGAATCTGAAATTCAGATAGCAGACAGCTTCAGAACCCCAGCACGATTCAACCCCAATAAGTCATCCCCCAGACATATCATAATTAGCTTCACTAAAGTTAACATGAAAGAGAAGATTCTCAAAGCAGCCCGGCAAAAGAAAACTATAATGTACAAAGGTAAGAATATTAGAATAACTGCAGATCTCTCTGCTGAAACTTTTCAAGCCAGAAGAGGCTGGTCGTCAACTTTTAATCTCCTAAAGCAAAAAAACTTTCAACCCAGGATCTTGTATCCAGCTAAACTGAGTTACATCTATGATGGAGAAATTAAATACTTCAATGACATTCATATGTTGAAAAAATTTGCCATAAGTAAACCAGCTCTTCAGGATGTTCTCAGACCTATCCTCCACAATGACCAACCCAATCCTATACCACAAAAGTAAACTCACTCAGAAACTTTGGATCAAACTCCAACTTCCACACTGGCGAAAGGATTAAAAATGTCCACTGGACCTTTGAAAAACTCCATACCCAAAATTCGACCAGACTTATCAATACTTGCCATCAATGTGAATGGCTTAAACTGTCTTCTAAAGAGACATAGGTTAGCTGACTGGATACAAAAACTCAAGCCATATATTTGTTGCATACAAGAGTCACATCTCAACTTAAAAGACAAATACAGACTCAGGGTGAAAGGATGGTCATCCATATTTCAGGCAAATGGTAATCAGAAAAAAGCAGGTGTTGCAATTTTATTTGCAGATACAGTAGGCTTTAAACCATCAAAAGTAAAGAAGGACAAGAATGGTCACATCATATTTGTTAAGGGTAATACTCAATACGATGAGATCTCAATTATTAATATCTATGCACCCAACCACAATGCACCTCAATTTATAAGAGAAACTCTAACAGACATGAGCAACTTGATTTCCTCCAGCTCCATAATCGTCGGAGATTTCAACACTCCTTTGGCAGTGTTGGATCGATCCTCCAGAAAGAAGCTGAGCAAAGAAATCTTAGATTTAAACCTAACCATCCAATATTTAGATTTAGCAGACATCTACAGAACATTTCATCCCAACAAAACTGAATACACATACTTCTCATCAGCCCACGGAACTTACTCCAAAATTGACCACATTTTAGGTCACAAGTCTAACCTCAGTAAATTTAAGGGAATAGAAATTATTCCATGCATCTTCTCGGACCATTATGGAATAAAACTTGAATTGAGTTAACAACAGGAATCTGCATACCCATACAAAAACATGGAAGTTAAATAACCTTATGCTGAATGATAGCTGGGTCAGAGATGAGATTAAGAAAGAAATCACCAATTTTTTGGAACAAAATACCAATGAAGACACAAACTATCAGAACCTCTGGGACACTGCAAAGGCAGTTCTAAGAGGGAAATTTATAGCACTGCAAGCCTTCCTCAAGAGAACGGAAAGAGAGGAAGTTAACAACTTAATGGGACATCTCACGCAACTGGAAAAGGAAGAACATTCCAACCCCAAACCCAGTAGAAGAAAAGAAATAACCAAAATTAGAGCAGAATTAAATGAAATTGAAAACAAAAGAATAATACAACAGATCAATAAATCAAAAAGCTGGTTTTTTGAAAAGGTCAATAAAATAGATAAACCTCTGGCCAACCTCATCAGGAAAAAAAGAGTAAAATCTCTAATCTCATCAATCAGAAACAACAAAGACGAAATAACCACAGACTCATCAGAAATCAAAAAAATCCTTAATGAATATTACAAGAAACTTTATTCTCAGAAATATGAAAATCTGAAGGAAATAGACCAGTACTTGGAAGCACGCCACCTTCCAAGACTTAACCAGAATCAAGTGGAAATGTTGAATAGACCCATATCAAGTTCAGAAATAGCATCAACTATACAAAACCTTCCTAAAAAGAAAAGCCCAGGACGAGATGGTTTTACGTCAGAATTCTACCAAACCTTTAAAGAGGAATTAGTACCTATATTACTCAACCTGTTCCAAAATGTAGAAAAAGAAGGAAGACTACCCAACACGTTCTATGAAGCAAACATCACCCTGATCCCCAAACCAGGAAAAGACCCAACAAGAAAAGAAAATTGTAGACCAATATCACTAATGAATATAGATGCAAAAATATTCAACAAGATCCTAACAAACAGAATCCAGTAACACATCAAACAAATTATACATCATGAACAAGTTGGTTTTATCCCAGGGTCTCAAGACTGGTTCAATATACGTAAATCTATAAATGTAATTCAGCACATAAACAAATTAAAAAACAAAGACCATATGATTCTCTCAATTGATGCAGAAAAAGCTTTTGATAATATCCAGCATCCCTTCATGATCAGAACACTCAAGAAAATTGGTCTAGAAGGGACTTTTCTTAAACTGATAGAGGCTATCTACAGCAAACCCACAGCCAATATCATATTGAATGGAGTTAAATTGGAATCATTTCCACTCAGATCAGGAACCAGACAAGGCTGCCCATTGTCTCCATTGCTTTTCAACATTGTAATGGAAGTTTTAGCCACCGCAATTAGGGAAGAAAAGGCGATCAAGGGTATCCATATAGGGTCAGAAGAGATCAAACTCTCGCTCTTCACAGATGGTATGATTGTGTATCTGGAAAACACTAGGGACTCTACTACAAAACTCCTAGAAGTGATCAAGGAATACAGCAGCGTCTCAGGTTACAAAATCAACATTCATAAATCGGTAGCCTTTATATACACCAACAACAGTCAAATTCAAAAAGCAGTTAAGGACTCTATCCCATTCACAGTAGTGCCAAAGAAGATGAAATATTTCGGAATTTACCTAACAAAAGACGTGAAAGATCTCTATAAAGCGAACTATGAAACTCTAAGAAAAGAAATAGCTGAAAATGTTAACAAATGGAAAAACATACCATGCTCATGGCTGGGAAGAATCAACATTATCAAAATGTCCATACTACCCAAAGCAATATATAATTTCAACGCACTCCCTATTAAAGCTCCACTGTCATATTTAAAGATCTTGAAAAAACATTACTTCGTTTTATATGGAATCAGAAAAAACCTCGAATAGCCAAGACATTACTCAGAAATAAAAACAAAACAGGAGGAATCACACTACCAGACCTCAGACTTTACTACAAATCGATAGTGATCAAAACAGCATGGTATTGGCACAAAAACAGAGAAGTAGATATCTGGAACAAAATAGAGAACCAAGAGATGAATCCAGCTACTTACTGCTATTTGATTTTTGACAAGCCAATTAAAAACATTCAGTGGGGAAAAGATTCCCTATTTAACAAATGGTGCTGGGTGAACTGGCTGGCAACCTGCAGAAGACTGAAATTGGACCCACACCTTTCACCATTAACTAAGATAGACTCTCATTGGATTAAAGATTTAAACTTAAGACATGAAACTATAAAAATACTAGAGGAGAATGCAGGGAAAACCCTTGAAGAAATTGGTCTGGGTGAGTATTTCATGAGGAGAACCCCCCGGGCAATTGAAGCAGCTTCAAAAATACACTACTGGGACTTGATCAAACTAAAAAGCTTCTGCACAGCTAAGAACACAGTAAGCAGAGCAAGCAGACAGCCCTCAGAGTGGGAGAAGATATTTGCAGGGTATATCTCTGACAAAGGTTTAATAACCAGAATCCACAGAGAACTCAAACGGATCAGCAAGAAAAAAACAAGGGATCCCATCGCAGGCTGGGCAAGGGATTTGAAGAGAAACTTCTCTGAAGAAGACAGGCGCAAGGCCTTCAGACATATGAAAAAATGCTCATCATCTTTAATCATCAGAGAAATGCAAATCAAAACTACTTTGAGATATCATCTAACTCCAATGAGACTAGCCTATATCACAAAATCTCAATACCAGAGATGTTGGAGTGGATGCGGAGAAAAGGGAACACTTCTGCACTGCTGGTGGGAATGCAAATTAATACATTCCTTTTGGAAAGATATATGGAGAACACTCAGAGATCTAAAAATAGATCTGCCATTCAATCCTGTAATTCCTCTACTGGGCATATACCCAGAAGACCAAAAATCACAACATAACAAAGATATTTGTACCAGAATGTTTATTGCAGCCCAATTCATAATAGCTAAGTCATGGAAAAAGCCCAAGTGCCCATTGATCCACGAATGGATTAATAAATTGTGGTATATGTATACCATGGAATACTATGCAGCCTTAAAGAAAGATGGAGACTTTACCTCTTTCATGTTTACATGGATGGAGCTGGAACATATTCTTCTTAGTAAAGTATCCCAAGAATGGAAGAAAAAGTACCCAATGTACACAGCCCTACTATGAAACTAATTTGGGACTCTCACATGAAAGCTATAACCCAGCTACAACTTAACAATAGGGGGAAGTGGGAAAGGGGGGGTGGGTAGAGGGAGGGGGATCGGTGGGATCACACCTGTGGTGCATCTTACAGGGGTATTTGCGAAACTTGGTAAATGTAGAATGTAAATGTTTTGGCACAGTAACTGAGATAACGCCAGAAAGGCTATGTTAACCACTGTGATAAAAATGTGTCAAATGGTTTATGAAGCGAGTGTATGATGCCCCATGATCATATCAATTTATACAGTTATGATTTAATAAAATAAATATATATTTCCAAGAAACATTCACTTATTTCAGGCCCACATTGCCTTTATTTTCCAATATTTCCTTGTAATTCATCTTCTGCCATTCACTTGTGTTTTACTGAAATTCATCTTCCATATAGAATTTAGAGTGATTTACTTCAGTGAAAATGGGATAATTAATATCTCTTTGAAATATTAATATCCAAGCACATGAAATTTCATAGAAGGATTTCTGCTGTCTCTTCCCTGTCTGCATTTTTTTCTGGCATCCCTGAGCTTCTAGAATGCCTGGCTCACCAATCCCTCTACTGTAGACAAATACATATACATATGTTTTTTTCAGGATTTTTTCTCTCTTGCTTTCCGCTTCCTCTCCTGCTCTCATCCTTTCCTGGCCCTTACGCCCTTTAATTTGGCTCATCTAAGTGTCAACTCAGACACGATCACTGGAAAACTCATTTTTGACAGTTTTATTTATATTCCTTCCAGCTACAGCATCAATAATTATTGAGTAAAACAGATAAAGACTGTTCCAGAAGTTTTGAAATATTGTGCTTACAGTATAGGGGCAAAGGTTAGAGACATGGCAAGAAACGACTTACAGTTTAGGTAGGAACATTGCAGTAGAGATGACACTAGAGTACTAAGGCAGCCCTGAGGATGGAGATGCCTATTTATCTGGGGAAACAGCAGGAATCAATGAAGGCTTCATGTAGCAGGCTAAGGCCTTAAAAGATGAAAATAAAATTGTTAGAATAGCAGAGGAATTCTTTTCATATGTAACAAACAGGATGTACACTTATGAAAATATAAAAAGTAACAGAAGTTTGTGAATTATTAATAAAACAACATGCACAGCATGCTGTTGAACGGTACTATTATGAAGTAGAGAACAATCCACAATGTTATTTTATATGTGTATTGTATATTTAAATTCTGTTTTTCTTCTAACATTATATGTATATACATTAGGTGGATAAATCTGTGAGTAAATCTGTGATATGTCTGTATTTGTTGAACCTAGTGACATCTAGTGCCCTTTGGGTGGTTTTGTGAAGTTTTGGATAATTAGAAGTATTTTTTCATCAAAAGTTTCTCATAGATCACAAATATCTCAGTTTTGTGAATATTTTCTTTCATGATATCTAATGTTTTGTTTTTTTTTTTTCATATCTGGTGTAGTCTGCCTCTCTGACATTACAATTTACACATCTATCAGTACAGGTTTTTTTAATTTTTAATTTCTTCCATGTCTAAGATTTACATAGGGATAGGGTTGTGTTACTTTAAAACAGCTTGGCCCTTTCTGCTGTTGTTTTTACAATTTGAGATAATACCCTACGCAAGAGGCAAGACCTATTTCATGATTATCTTATGCAGTCTGTGTTTTTCCATCCTTCATTATGAGAATGGACACTTCCTGGCACTATATTAGCACCAGGCTTGGTTTACCTTGATGTTGTTTAGATAATTTTTCTCTTAGTCTCAAATAATTCCTAGCACACATGCACAGTTGACTGCTCTGATAAATACCTGAGAGGGGAATCTCCACACATCTCCAGGATTCTTTCACTATACTGCTTTCTCCTCTTCAGTTGCTATCCTGTGATCACTGTCTGCTTTGGTCTTTTCAGACTCTCCTTACTCAACTACAATTAGGGGAGTCTGGTAGCATGTAGGTCAGGCTTTTTCTTTTTTTTTCTCCAGGTGTGCTTTCCTGAAAACTCTGTTAAGGCAGGGATCTGGGGCATTCCCAAGGCTTCCTTCTCTTGTTTTCTATTTTTCAAAGATCTTTGTCTTTGTTGCCTAAATTCTACTGTCTTAATAATAACTGTTTAATGTGTTTTGTCTTTTTTTTTTTCACTTTACTTCAAGCTAAATAAGAGCAGAGGTCCTGTCTAGTCTGCAGAGCTCAGTATCACATGTCCGCCACTGTACCCACCGAGTTATATATGTATAATGTGTGAGTGAGTGAATGTGAGAATGTGAAGCCCTTTATATATAAAAAGTGTTCCTGTATTCTCTTTCTTTTTTTTCATCCTGATACAGATTCTTTTAACTAATTGGAAATTCAAAACACAGCTGTTCCCTGTAAGAGCCATGCAGAACATAATAAAAATTATTATAAAAAACTTACAGATAATATCAAAGCACTGGAAACTATGATTATTTTTCTAAAAATGAAGCTATCTAAAACGAAAGGAATAAACTTACAGTTATACCATCAAAGATGTGAATGGGAGCAAAAACTCCACAGTTTGAGGTATGAAATCCTAGCTTTAAAGAAACATTTGAACTATTTATTTGGAACTATTTATTTGAAATATTTATTTATTTATATGTTGGAGAATTTTTGACATTGCTGACATATCATCTGGTATTTAATAGGAGAGAAGTCATCTTAGTCTTCTGCGGTATAAAATTCTTGGAAATAATAAAATAAGTTCTTAATTGTAATTACAATTACTGATAATTAAATGTATATTCTTTTAAATCATAATTCTAATAACTATATTAGAAGTTCACCTTAGGGAAATCTCCATTTATTTAACAAATTGAATTTGGAATTTTAAATATCTGTATTATAATTAATATTGTTATGAACATTTTTACACAAGTCTGAATTTTCAAATTATACGCCTTTAACATATTCTTCAATATAGAATTCTTGGGTTAAAGTAATCTTATGACAATGGCTTTGATCAATATTTTGAAATGGTTCTCAGGAATGTTTATGCAAATTTATAACTCAACCAACAGAGTTTTAATTGGCCTTTTTCAACCCAGAAGAAGTTTCTTAAGGAAATTACATAGTTTGTTTTCATAATGCAGGGAATGAAAAGGAAAATGGAAAGTGACTACTGATTCGCTTGTTCAACATCTCTCCTACACAGATAAAATTAATTTAAACTTTTGTGTTGAAAACATATATTATTCTTCATTGTTTAATTAAATATTAGACCTTGTCTTTCCCCAAAAGGAGTTTCAGAATTGTTTATAATATATACCAGCATCAACAAGTACCTTGAAATTATCACTCAAAACAGAAACACAGAACACGTGGGTAGCAAATATAAAAATAGCAGTCTGCAATTATGTGTTGTGTGAGAGACATCGGAATGAGTTCTCTTACACTGCCAGTCACTTTCAGGAATGCTTGTGCTGTTTTGTGGGGATGAACATTTCCCTCCAGTGAATTCATAAACTTATTTATAAATGGTAAATTTTGGTTAGTTTACACTCCATGATCTGTCTCAGTTTGGGAGTAATTATGACTATGTAAAAAAGTAATTTTCAACTTATACATTTGAAAATTTTCAATATCCTTTTCAAGAGTAACTAAACTAACAGAAACTTACCAATTAGGAGAATGTTCTTTCACATCTACCTTTCATGTGTACATGTCTTTTGGGAGAAAATGAAGTGAGATATTCAAAACCTTAGAACTAGAAAAAACAAATATTCAAGAAAACAGACATTTTATTAGATAATCAATGAATAGATGAAGAGGCAGGTCTCAAAATGAACTTTTCGCTAACAAAATGAATTTTAAGATAAGTATAATTAACTGCAGATTCACACTAAAAGAAATGGAAGAGATGAGAAAAAATGATTCTATAGCATTTGAACAAATTAAGGAAAAGTTAACAAGAGAAATAGAGCAACATTGAAAAGAAGTTGTGATAAAAGAAGAATTGGAACACAGACTGAGAGCCCAAAATGTGGAGTTGGGGACCCTTAGAAATAATCTGGAGGTAAATTAATCTTTGGTTAACATCACATTTATTATTTTACTTCATCATTATTAGTTGTGATGTCTCTTTGATTCAATGCTTATTATTTAGTTATAAAACAAACCAAAATCTTGCCTTAAAAATTAATTATGATATTTATAGCTAAAGTTGTTTATTATAAATCTTGGCATCCAAGTAGTATCTTATTTCAATACAAAGAATTTTTGAAAATAATATACCATAATATATACTTAATGATGATTTATTAGGTGTTTTGTTCCTAGTAAAATAGTTCAGTGATTTTTCCCCTATTCACATTTATTACAACTTCAAACATTATGAAGAGGAAAGAAACAAAATGTATTGTAATCTAAAGTAATCTCATGATTTTCTAAGAAGACCTCTGCAAATTTTATCTTATTTGTCATTTGTGTTTTGAAATATAAGGCTTATTTTGCATTTATCTATTTATTCCAGAGAGGTAACTGTGATTTGGTAGATGAGCCTCATGGGTTAGGATCAGAAGACTGAGGAAAATCCTACGAGGGGCTTATACGTTTAATCTCTCCTTTTCAGAATTGTGATCAGTAACTGAGTTAATTGATATATAGAGAAATGCTTTGCACAATGCCTAGATTTGTCATTTATCAATAGATATAATTGTTATAACTTAGGATAAAAATGTTAGAAGAGTAGAATATCTATAGAATGCTCTCAGAAAAAAAACTTAAAGAACATTGGCAAATTTTGCCTGTTCTAGTGTACGCAGAGCTGAGGCTCCTACTATGGAGGGGGATATAGGTTAGACACCAGAGTGTGCACCCAACTTTCTAGTGTGTCACAGTTATTAGAGTTTTGTGCATTTGGATTTGTTGTAATTCAAAGAAAGCCTTTTCCAATTTGGAGATTCATAAAAATTCTTTACTGATTTCTTTTTTGCTTTCACAGATTCATTGCATTCATGTAAATTTTTGAACTTTCAAGAATTTATGCTCTATAAGGTTTGAGGTTTGGATCCAGCTTCTTTGCCCAGTTAGCTGCTTTTTACAACCCTTTCATTTCATAAATGTGCATGTTATTATTTACTTTCTGGGGAAATCATGATATATTATTTTATTGAGTGATAGCTAAAAGTTTCCTTTCTTTTACTTAGAATTGTCAAAGGCGTGAACATGAAAGAGATCTCCTGAACAAAGAAATTGTCAGACTAAGATTGAAAGTAGAAAGAATGAAAATGAACAATGAGGAGATAGACAAGAAACACTTGCAGGACTTGGAAATCATCAAAGACAAGACTGATGATCTTCAAAATGTTGTAAAGCTCAGTGAAGAAAGGTTAATGAAAGTAACAGCCCAGTATAGTGGCCAGCTCAACATACTACGAGACGAGAATAAAGTGCTACAAGCCAAACTGAAGGAAGTGAAAGAAAACCAGGAAAAACTAGAAGCAGAACTTGAATCCCACCGTCTCAGACTGGCAGATGCTAACAGTGAGCGTCACCAAAGTCAGGTCTCCCAAACAGACCTTGCCTTCATTGTCCAGAGAACAAAAGAAGAATGGTCTGGTACACTGGAATATATGAACTCTCGTGCTGAAACCCTTTTCCAACAACTTTGTGATGCAGAAGAGAAATTCAGTTGCCTGCAAGCTGAGTTTTGTCACATGGAAGATGCTCTTCGAGAGAAGAGTTTTGCTCTAGAAGGTGCACAGAGAGACCTGATGGAAACACAGTTTGAAAAGCAGAACGTTCAACTGAAGTATCAAAGTGAACAAAGAACAGTGAGTATGTACATTGTAAAGCAGGAGTCTTTAGAGCAGAGACTGTCCGGACTGCAGTGTAAAACTATGTCACTTCAACAACAGCTGGATGATGTTCACAAGGATTCTGCAGATAAAGAGAAGGCAAAACACACCAGAGACAGCCCGTGTGCTGCAGTGGTGAAGGCTCTTGAAGTAGGGCATGAAAGGTACAGTC
This sequence comes from Nycticebus coucang, assembly GCF_027406575.1. Taxonomy (NCBI): domain Eukaryota; kingdom Metazoa; phylum Chordata; class Mammalia; order Primates; family Lorisidae; genus Nycticebus; species Nycticebus coucang. The sequence continues at coordinate 4,001,256 of NC_069800.1, read as the reverse complement.
TGCTTTTGGAAGAGGAAAACAAGAAGTTGCTTGATGAATGCAATCACTTAAAAGAAAGGCAGTACCAATATAAAAAAGAGAAAGTGAAAAGAGAAGTAAGTATCAAGAAATAAACATTTTTCAAACTTCCAAAAAGAAAAGTGAAGTGGTATTTGTAGTGACTAAGCATCGTATCTGGTTGAATGTGAGAATATCTAGATCTATATTTGTGATATCAGCCTAGAAACATACCTTGTTTCCAGCAAATAAAAGTTAGTACTGAGAGATGTTTTACTTTGAGTAAAGACAGTGTGTCACAACATTTTAAGAGTTTAAGTTATAAATTGTTAATAGACATAGAGTAAAAATGCTGAAATCATAATTTTAGTGTCTTTATGTTGCCTCATTTTAAGACAGAGCCGAAGCAGAAAAAAGTGAGTAGGAAGCTGAGTAGGGGTAGGACTTGCAGGAGTTGTGATTAGGGAGGGAGGTGGAGGCCAGTTTACTTAGGGCCTGCAGGAGCCATTGGAATTTTACTTTTATTCTAAAATAGGGATTATTGGGAGAGTTTGAGCAGAGGATTGAATTTGTGAGAAACTTTGAGGTTGATCTGAGCTTCTAATCAAAAAGAAAGAAACCATTTTACAGGGTAGAATTTGCCACCACTATCCCATCCACATGCATATGAATCTTGTTATGCATTTCACATTCCTTTTAAGCCTTCAGTTGGTTCTTATGCATTTCACATTCATGAGGGGAGGAATGAATAGAGGACTGAATCTGTTGTCTCAGCAGTAGAATACTGACTTGGGGGGGAGGTAGCACTTTCCTTAGTGTCCTTAGCCAAATTTAGTGGTCAACAGGAATGTGTACACAGGAGGAAAAGAAGGTGAGTCAATGCAATGTATGTGATGATAATCTTCAAGTTATATATGTTAAAGTTAAATATTATTAACACATCCTAATAATAAAGTGTTTATAATATCTGCAACAAAAATATCTTACCAGGCAGTTTTGAGACAACTTCGCCAAGAACTGTGTGATACCATGCAAAAACTATCCAGATCGGAGACGTTACTAGAAACTACATCACGTTGTCACATTCATTTAGAAGATGAGACCCAACATTCAATGAGAAAAATAAGTCAGATGACAAACCAAGTATGTACGAAATTAACATGCCACCAGTTAATCTAGAGCTGATCCAATAACATAAAGTGTTTTAGAATACTAGCTGCAGGTGACAGTTTTCTTTTTATATTTTCATTATGAGTAGTTTTGTACCATTTTATTATCTTTATCATGTATTTATTTCTTAAATTCTGACTTTCATTCTTCCACTTTTCCTTAAAATTACATAGAAAAATACCATATTTTCTTATAATATATACCCTTAGGAAAGTCGAGGATTATGCATCATTTTTCACAGAAGTTGTGAGACATTTTTCCTATTAAGCAGTAGTTTTCAGTGATTTCTCTATTGCCATTGTGAGGCAAGCCAGATTAAATCAGGGTAATGTCTAATGAAATGTTCCAGAACATATCTTCAATTTTGTGAATGGATACAAAATCTGTGTATACTTATTTTATGGATTTCAGGTTAACTCATAGAGAAAGGCCTTTATATTCTTGTCTAAAATGAAAATGCTGCTCGGGAGGCTGAGGCAAGATGATCGCTTAAGTCCAGAAGTTGGAGGTTGCTGTGAGCTGTGTGAGGCCACGGCACTCTACAGAGGGCCATAAAGTGAGACTCTGTCTCTAAAAAAAATAAATAAAATAAATAAATAAAATTAAAATGTTTTAGGTTAATTTATAAACTCTTTGCAAAGTTAATTGCCTTCATTTTCATTTCACTTTAATTACATTGTAAAAGCACAGAAATATTCAGGTCTTGGATAGGAGGTACATCCAAAATAAAGAATTAAGAAAATTACCCAGATCCTGCCATTGGATTTTTAAAAGCAAATGTATTGAGGTCTCATTCACATACCATGCAGTTCACCACTTAATGTCTCTTAGTATATTCACAGGGTTGTGGCACCATCATCACAATCAATTTCAGAACATTTGCATCGATGCGAAAAGAAACCCCACATCTTATAACCATAACCTCCACCCTCATCTTATCCCTCCACTTTCCCCAGGCCTGGGCAACCACCATCTACCTTTATCTCCATAGATTTGCTTATCTAGACAGTTCATTTTTGGAGTGGTGGGGTGGGGGTGAGGGAGACTTTATCAATCAAATTTTATTTTATTTTTTTTTCAAGGGGCATATTATACATCCTCACAATGTGCACAATAGGTGAGATCTTGCCTCGTGCCCTCCCTCATTCTGCCAAACGTTCCCCATCCCGCTTCACTCTACCCACAAACTGGACTATAAGAGTGTTTTATTGTTCTTATGAGCATGTAATTGTTTATATATTGATTTCATATAGGTATGGAGGTATGGATTTCATATTGGATATTTATTTTTCTATTCTTATGGTACTTTACTAAAAAGAATGTATTTCAATTCCATCCAGGCAAATGTAAAAGATGTAAAGTCTCCATCTTTCTAATGGCTGAATAATATTCCATGGTATACATATACCACAGTTTGTTGATCCGTTCATAGGTTGATGGACACTTAGGTTGCTCCCATGACTGGGCAATTATGAATTGAGCCACAGTAAACACTCTAGTGCAAATGTCTTTGTGGTAAAATGATTTTTGTTATTCTTGATAGATACCTAGTAATGGGATTGCAGGGTCAAATGGTAGGTCTACTTTTAGATTTTTGAGGATCCTCCATACTTCTCTCCAAAAAGGCTGTATTATTTTGCAATCCCACAGCATGGTAGAAGCGTCCCTTCTCTCCATATCCACAATAGCATCTGTAGTTCTGGGATTGCTGGGGTTAGGTGATATCTTAGAGTGGTTTTGATTTGCATTTCTCTGGTGATTAAAGACAATGAGCATTTTTTCAAGTGTTTGATGGACATTCGTCTGTCGTCTTCAGAGAAGTTTCTGTTCAAATCTCTTGCCCACTTATAGAGAGGGTTGTTTATACTTTCTTATGGTTCAATTTGAGTTCTGTGTACGTTCTAGTTGTCAGGCCTTTGTCATATTCATAACGTGCAAAAACTTTCTCCCATTTGAAGGCTGTCTGTTGGTTTCATTTGCGGTAGCCTTAGGTGTGCAAAAGCTTTTAAGCTCGATCAAGTCCCAGGTATTGATTTTTGGTGTTGCTGCAATTGCTAAGAGGGTCTATCTCACAAAGTTTTTTCCCAGGCCAATGTATTCAAGTGTTTTCCCCCACTCTTTCCTAGAATTTTTATTGTTTTGTGTCTTATAATTAAATCTTTCATCAACGAAGAATCAATTTTTTGTCAATGGTGAGAGGTGCAGGTCCAGTTTCAGTCTTCTACATGTGGATAACCAGTTCTTCCAGCACCATTTGTTAAATAAGGATCTTTTTCCTCATTGCATGCTCTTTGTAGGCTTTTCAAAGATTAAATGGCGATATGTGGCTGGGTTCATCTCTAAACTCTCTATCCAATTTCATAGATCTACATCTTTATTTTTGTGCCAGTACCATGCTGTTTTGTAGACAGTTCTTATAAATGGAGCCATATACTACTTAGTCCTTTGTGACTGGATTCTTTCACAAAGCGTGTTTTCAGGATGAATCCATGTTGTAGTATGGATCAATACTTCATTTCTTTTCATGGTCTGGTACTATTCTATTGTGTGGTCCTACTGGTGATCGATTCTTCACTTGCTGGACCTTTAGGTTTGTTTCTACTTTTTGCCACCAATGCATCATAGTCCCATGAACATTAATTTAAATGATATCAAGCGGACATGTTTTTATTTCCCTGCCATTGACTATCATCCTTAGTTAGTTAGCAGATTTGACCATCTCTCTGCCTTGCTCATGCTGTGCTTCCCGCTTTTTTAACTTCTGATCATCTAACCTCATTCAGACCTGAGCACAATTTTTCCTTTTTCATGAAACTTTCTCTGAGTGTTCTGACTTTCGTTGACTTTATTCTTTAGTACTTGTTATCTAATCTGTGCAGAATAAGTTAGTCCTTCATTTTGCATTGCTTTTTAAAATTTTTTTATTATTAAATCATAGCTGTGTACATTTGTGCAATCAAGGAGTACAATGTGCTGGTTTCATATACAATCTGAAATATTCTCATCAAACTATTCAACGTAGCCTTCATCGCATTTTCATGCTTATTGTATGTAGACATTTGTATTCTACCTTTAGTAAGTTTCGCCTGTACCCATTCTAAGATGCACTGTGATGTGGCCCCACCCCTTACCCTCCGTCCACCGTAACCTCCCTTCTCCCTTCCCTTCCCTTGGTCCTTTCCCCATATTCTTGAGCTATAGTTAGGTTATAGCCTTCATATGAAAGCTATAAATTAGCTTTATAGTAGGGATGAGTACATTGGATACTTTTTCTTCCATTCTTGAGATACTTTGCTAAGAAGAATATGTTCCAGCTCCATCCATGTAAACATGAAAGAGGAAAAGTCTCCATCTTTCTTTAAGGCTGCATAATGTTCCATGTTATACATGTACCACAATTTGCTAGTCCATTCGTGGGTTGATGGGCACTTGGGCTTCTTCCATGACTTAGCAATTATGAATTGGGCTGCAATAAACATCCTGGTACAGATGTCTTTGTTATATTGTCATTTTTGGTCTTCTGGGTATATACCTAGTAAAGGAATTATAGGATCGAATGGCAGGTCTATTTTTAGATCTCTAAGTATTCTCCAAACTTCCTTCCAAAAGGAACGTATTAGTGTGCATTCCCACCAGCAGTGTAGAAGTGTGCTCTTTTCTCCACATCCATGCGAAGATCTCTGGTTTGGGGATTTTGTTATGTGGGCTACTCTTACTCGGGTTAGGTGATATCTCAAAGTAGTTTTGATTGGCATTTCTCTGATGATTAAGAATGATGAGCTTTTCTTCATGTGTCTGTAGTCCGTGTGTCTGTCTTCTTTAGAGAAGTTTCTCTTCAAGTTCTTTGCCCACCCTGTGACTGGATCACTTGTTCTTTTCTTGCTAATACGTTTGAGTTCTCTGTGGATTCTGGTTATTAAACCTTTATCGGAGGTATAACCTGCAAATATTTTCTCCCATTCTGAGGGCTTTTATTTTTTCATGAGGAGTCATTTTGTTCAATTATAAATTTGCCCAAGGTGAGAATAATATCTAAGTTGTATATAAAACGAGCACATTGTACCCCATAATTGCATTAATGTACACAGCTATGATTTAATAGCAAAAGTTGATACGCCTATAAGTTATCCTTATATAAATTGAAAATGTTTTAGATTAACATTTGTTAGAATATAATTAAATACTTTATACCATACTGATAATTGATATAATAAAATTTTATTCTAAATATATTTTAAGCAATAAAATATAAAATTGGAACTTTTTTATTAAAAAACAGAAAAAAACTCTTTCTTGCTATTACTAATTTTCTCTATTTGGGATATATATTTCAGTGACTTTTTCCAAGTTATTTTATAATTAATAGATGGTATTTAACAGAATTTAGTGAAAAGTATTTTGTAAATATGTCTAGCTGTGATTTATCCATTGTAATATCTTCCTAATGAAGTTTGTAATTGGGGAATTAAGGAAATTATATGGAAAGAAGGTGAAGGGGAGTCTCAGGGAAACTTGCCCTTTTCCCCTAGGTTGATTTGCTGAAAAGATCAACTCACAGTTAGAGTAGATTAATAAGAGAAAGGTTTATTTCCAAATACCATGCACATGGGGGGTATGAATGATTGCCCAATGTTTCAGTGATAGTCAGTGGCTTTTAAAGATGCCTTTTAGAAGGGAGGGGGGAGAGAAACTGTAAAATATATGTGTAGCAAGTGGTTGCGAGGGATGATGTGTAGATGGAGGGAAACAGACTGAGTTGCAGTTTAACCTGAGAGACAGGTCTCAGTGCTTCAAAGGACATTAGGGCCAGGCCTATGTGATAAGGACTCCAGCAGCCCCTTTTCTGATTCTAAATCAAGTTATTCAGGTTTTATAGAGGAGAGACTAGTGCATTCTAATCAAAAATGGCCTTTTCATTGAAAATATTCTCTATACCAAGGAATCATATTTTGATTTCCTTATTTCCTTCAAAGATATACATCTGGAAGGTACTCTATGTCTTTGCTTATCTCCTCATGTAATCTTATTTAATATTGATAAAGTTTGAAATATTTCCTGTAGTTCTTTCTTATTGTTCATTGCTGTTTCAACAGTAGCAAGAAAATGTTTTTCTGTTTTTTGTTTGTTTCTTTGTTTGTTTTAATGAGTTAGGGCCAAACCAGTCTGCTTCTTTCCTGCTAGTACTAATTTAATTTCCAAGGAAAGTGTTCAACCAAATAAATAAGTGAATGTAGATGCAACCAGCAGGAAAAAAATATATTCATGTCATTGTCACTATAGAAAAAAAAATTAAATTAGTATTCCTTCATTACAAAGTCAGAATTGGGACTTGTAGATTGATAATTGCCTTTCCAACTGAAAAGCTCTGGCCTTTCTGATCTACCACAGCACATGACCTTAACTTGATCATCAGAGTGCTTGCTAGTGCAGCCCATCATATCCAGTTGCTGGGAATGAAGTGATCAAGGCACCTTGATTTATCAATGGAGTCCAGTGTTTTCAGGTTGAGGCTATTGCCTGGGGTCATGTAAGTTCCATACAACTCACTCCAGAAGATGCTCTGTGCACTGCAGTGCATGGTCATGCATCCCACTGATTGCGACGGAGACAAGTAAGCTATGAATTCTTATGAGTGGACGAAAACACTGGTGGCTACTGGAGTTGGTGACTGTTATCTACAGAATTTGGGACTGTTGTGGGCGTCATGCTCTGCATTTATTGCCCATTTCAGTAGTGTGGAGATCAGTTGAGTGCAGCTGTCGGGGACCATTTTCATTGGCATGTCACCTGCCTAAACTATAAAATTAGAACATAAAATACAACAAGATGTTAATAGTAAATATTATATGCCACTCACCATGTGCCTCACGTTTTTCTACGTGCATTACGTGTATTCCCCAGTTCAGTCTTCCCAACATCCACATGAGGAAATCAGTGCTATTCTGTCCATGTTGTAGATGAAGAAACCAAGTTGCTAATTTGCTAAAGGTCACACAGCTACTACTGGTGGAGCCAGTACTCAAACCCAGATCTTTTGGCCTCTGTAAAGGTCCACCTCTCAAACTATTCCATGAGACATCTGGTTGTCATCTGAAGCATACACACCACTGAGATGTGAGAGAAAAAGGAAAACCTGGTCCCCTTGCTCTGTGGGAAGCTGAAGGGTGCTGTTCCCCTGTGTAGCAGTGCACAAAGTTCTAGCCTTTTCTCTATTTTCCCTGTAAATTGGCTCAGAGACTACAATGTGTCTATGAATATGGACAGTTAGCATTTACCAACTTGTGCCTGTCTACTTGCTCATGTTCACAAAAAGAAAAAAATAAAATAAACATCTGGTCACGATGGTTAGTAAAACATGGCTTTGACGTGACTGGGTAGGTTAAGTGGTAATTTTAACATCATGGCCTCTCCTTTGTCATGTTTAATTGCAAAATTTAATAGTCATCCTCACAGTTTAAGGCGACGCATTTAAATTAAATTCTCTTCTAGTGAAAACTTAAGCCTTGCGACTTAACTTTGGGGTTGACATTCTCTGTTGTACTTTTCTTCCCATTTATTTTTAAAAGTCCTTTTCCTTCTCCTAAAAGGAAAGATGATGGTAAGTGTTAGATGCTGAAAGTATATAAGTTGCCTTGTTACAATAAAATTAAATGTGAATAAAATAAAATAATAAAAGTTGATGTTGTGATCTTAGAATACAAAATATATATGCTTATCATAATGTAATCTTCTCTTTCCCCATTTTATCAATTTTATAAATTTGAGTATTTATCTCATAGAATATAGTTTGTAAAATTAAGAATAATGTATTTATTGAGTATTTAATAGTATTTATGTAATACAATATAATTTGTAAAATTAATAATAATACAATATAATTTGTAAAAGCAAGAATAATGTTGTGTTTTCATCTTATAACAGGAGTAGATAACCTTCTCTGTGAAGGGCCAAATAGTATATTTTAGGTTTTATGATCCAGAAGATTCCTGTTGCAACAGCTCCACTGTGCAGTGATGGCAGAAAAGTATCTATAAATAATATGCAGAATGAAGGGGTGTGTCAGGGTTCCAATGAAATGTAGCTACAAAAATCTCTTCAGGTGATGAGCAGATTTGTACTAGATCATTATTATTTTTAACGCAAATAGTGTGTTAGTCTAAAAACCTTGTTTTCTATATGATACATTTTTTAGCTGTCCATCCAGTGAGGGAAATGTGGGTCATTTCCAAGTGTAAACATTTTTCTAATCTTTGTTTTAGTTTCAAGAAGTAGAGGATCAACTCAAAGAGGAAGGACACCGTGCTGAGAAGATGCTAGACCAATGGAAAAAGTATGCTTTCAAGCAGCAAAAAAGAAAAATAAAAAGACTTGAGTATTATAAAGAAAATAAGTGTTACAGTTTGAGACTAGTGCTAGTTTTAATAGTAACTATATCTGTGTGAATCTTAGGAAAATTTTCAGCTTTAAGCTGTTTTGAAATGCATATTTTTTTTTTTACTTTGTTTCTAAATTTTGCACATTGTGCATGGACATTGCTAGAAAAATGATATAGTTGCTTAATCATCTACTTTTCAAATATGTAAGGATTCACATAAACATACCTTCAAGTGTTTGTTCAAAACTTGCATGATATTTAAAAAAATTATCTGACATTAATTATTTTAAAAATTATATTTTAGGATCAAAATGGCAAATTCCAAATTAAAACTTACTGTCAAAGACCAAGCCGAAAAACTCAACCAGTATGAGAAAGACTTGTCAAGTGCAAGTTTCGTAAGTTAATCTCTTATTTTAGTTCTGTGGCAGAATAGGCTGAGTGTATCTTACTCAAAATGCTTTGGACTAGAAATGTTTTGGATTGTGGAATATTTGTACATGCATATTGAAATATCTTGGGAAGGGAATTCAAGTCTAAACACAAATTTATTTCTAATATATACACCATATTCACACATGCTGAAGATAATTTTATGTAATGTTCTATGATTTTGTGCATGAAGCAAAGATGTTTTCACTGCAACATGGCACATGAAGTTAGATGTCAAATTTTCCATTTGGAATGTCATTTTGACCCTAACAGTGATTAGGATTTGGGGGCATTTTGGATTTTAGGTTCTAATATTAAGACGCTCAACCTGTAGTACAGATGCTCACTGACTTTCAATGGGGTTATATCCCAATAAACCCATCCTCACTTAGCCTAGCCTACCTGGAACATGTTCAGAGCACTTACATTAGCCTTCAGTTGAAAAAATCATCTAATATAAGTCTGTCTATAATAAAGCATTGTATGTCCCTCATACCATATTGCTAGCCTGGGAAGGATCATGAATCAAAATTCAGCATACATTGAAATTGGGGTGTTTCATATCATTTTAAAGTCAAAAAAATTTAGGTGGCCATCATCATTATGTCAAACTTGCAATGGCTTCACATCATTATGGAGTCAAACCAATAGGAAGTTGGAGGATCCCAAGTCAGGGACAACCTGTGTATAAGAATATGGTAGACAATATGAAAAACGTCTCTGATAAAAATATCTATCCCCTTCATAGTGATAGTACTTATTGCAAGTAGTGCCTGTCCCCTTGACTTTACAAAAGAAATTGACTTAATTCCTAAAATTAATGATTTGGGTAGTAAGATTTTAATAAAAACATTGTCATAGCCCAAGAATAATATTTTTATGTATACCACATTTCATTTATCCATTAATTCATTGGTGGACATTTTGTTTTTCCAAGTGTAAATTATTTTTAATCTTTTGTTTTAGGTGCAGAAATCTCTGGAAGATCAGTTAGCAGAGACTATAAAATGTAAAAGGATGATGGAAGACCGCATGCAAAGGTACAGTTAAAAGCAGTACACAAAATAACTTGAGTATTCATAAAGCAAATAGCAGGGTAATATGAGATTGTATCTGTTCAGATAATAAGTATGTTTGTGTGAAGCCAAGGAAAGTTTCAACTTTAAGCTATTTTGAAATGCATGCCTTTGTATATTTTCTCAAAATTTTATACATTTTCCAAAATTACACCTAGAAAAATACCTTTGCCAAATCATCTGCTTTGTTAATCTTTGAGAAATTCTCTAATTATGCCTTTAGATATTTTTTCACAAGCTTTATGGCATTTTAAAAATTTATCTGTGATAAGAATTATTTTATAATATGTATTTTAGCCTTGAAAAAGAAAATTCAAAAATGAAAATAAACTTTGGAAAGGCACTGGACTGCATTGAGAAATATGTGTCATCTTCAAGTTCAGTAAGTCAATCTCTTACTTTCTATCATACTTAAAAGGAACTTTTTTTCTCTACTAGTACAGGCTGTACATTCTGTACCCCAAATGCCCAGAAGTATTTCAGATTTTAGAATATTTATATATACACAATAAAATATCTTGAGGATGGGATCCAAGTCTAAACACAATATTCATTAATGCTTCATGAACAACTTATGCACAAAGCCTGAATGTAACTTGATATAATATTTTTAAGTACTAAATTTTGCATGAAACAAAGATGTGTGTTTTCAATGAAACCTGTCACATGAATTCAGATGTGGAATTTTTCACTTGTGCTGTCATCTTTATATGTAAGATGAATAAGCATTTTGAAGCATTTTGGATTTCAGGTTTGGAGATTTCAGGATAGATGCTCGTCCAGGAGCACAGGGAAGGGCCTAGTCAGTGCCTGCAGGTGGTGCTGAGAGGTAAAGCAAACTAAGACTCAAAGATATGGCCTTGATGGCCCTCTTTTTTAATTGGAAGTGTAGGATTGTAAAAGATTTTAGTTTAAAAAAGTGATGAAAAATAGATCTCTGGATAAGACTGTGTATTAAGGAATATTAATACACAGTCATGCCATGGAATCCCAGCACTATATGAGGCCAAAGTAAAAAGGCCAAGGCAAAAAGATCACCTGAAGCCTAGGCCTATCTCTACAAAAACTATAAACACATTAACCCATCATGGTGATATGAAACTGTAGTCCTAGCTCCTTGGAGGCCCAGTCAGGTGAATCACTTGAGCCCAGGAATTAGAGATTTCATCAAGCTGTGTGGTAGCACTGTACTTGATCTTGGGTGAGAAAGTTATACCTAGTCTCAAAAAAAAAGCAGGGGGAGAAACAGGATGATAGAAAAGCTGTAAGAGGTGATTCATGCCTGTAATCTAAGCACTGTAGGAGGCTTGAAACCAGGAGCTGTAGACAAGCCTAGGTAATGTGAGAACAAAAAGAAAGAAAGAGAGAGAATAAAGAAAGAGAAGAAAGAAATGAAGAAAGAAAGGAAGGAAGGTAGGAAGGACGGAAGGAAGGAAGGGAGGGAGGGAGGGGAAAGAGAGAAAAGGAAGAAAAGAAAAGAAAAGAAAAGAAAAAAGAGAGAGAGAGGAGAGAGAGAGAAAGGAAGGAAGAAAGGAGGGAGGGAGGGAAGGAAGGAAAGAAGAAAGGAAGGAAGGAGGGAAGGAGGAAAGGAAGGAAGGGAGGGAGAAAGGAAGGGAGGACCTGCAGGTGGTGCTGAGAGGTAAAGCAAACTAAGACTGAAAGATATGGCCTTGATGACCCTCTTTTTTAATTGAGGAAGGAAGGAAGGGAGGGAGGGAGAGAGGGAGTAAGGAAGGAAAAGGAAAGAAAGAAAGAAAAAATAATTATCCAGGTGTGGGTTTGGTGATGCTTCCCTATAGTCCCAGCTATTCAAGAGACTGCAGTGAGAAAATAACATGAGCCCTCATATTAGAGGTTGCAATGAGCTATGATCATGGCATTGTACTGAGAGTCAGAGCAAGATCCTGGCTCAAATAAAAGAAAGTTTAAAACAGAAATAAATAAAATTTAAAATAGAAAGTAAAAATAAAAATAAATGAAAAGCTGCAAGAAACAGGGAAAAGGCATGTTTATTATAGAGAAGTCTTAAACTTTGTGGGGGTTTATTTTGTTTTGTTTTTGAGTTTGTTAGGGAAAGTCCCTATTATAATTGTTTCTCACTCTGGGGAGATGTGCCCTATGTCCTTACATGTGCCCATTAGGTGGGACCACACTGATCCCATCCCTTTTCCCCCTTTTTCCTCCCCCCTTAGCTCAACTGGAGTTAAATTGACTTTTTGTTTTGTGGGGGCATGTATTAGTTGGTCTACCAGCTTCATATTACTGTTGAATCCGTTGGATACTTGCTTTTCCATTCTTGTGATACTTTACTAAAAAGAATGTTTTCTAACTATCCAGATGTAAATTCTCCATCTTTTTATGGCTAAGTAGTATTTCATAGTATACATATACCACAGTTTGTTAATCCATTCATGAGTTGGTGGGCACTAGAGTAGTTTCCACATCTTGGTGATTGTAAACTGAGCAGCAATAATCAAATGCAGATGTCTTTATGATAAGGTGCTATTTTTTTCTTCTGGGTAGATGCCTAGTAGTGGCATTGTGGGATCAAATGGGAGGTATAATTTGAGTTCTTTGAGGACTCTCCCTACTTATTTCCAAAGAGACTCTATTAGTTTGCAATCTCAACAACAGTGTAAAGATTTGCACAAGCATCTCCACATTTGCACAAGCATCTCATTTGGGACCCTGTGATGTAAGCTATTCTGAGTGGGGTTAAGTGATATCTAAAAATGATTTTGATTGTATTTCTGTGATGATTAAGACCATTTTTTTCATGTTTGTTAGCCATTCGTCTTCTTCATAGGTTGTGTTCATGACTCTTGCCCAGTGATAGATGGGATTGTTTGTTCTTTTTATGTTGATTAATCTGAATTCCCTGTGGATTCTAATTATCAACCCTTTGTCAGATTAATAACCTGCAAATATCTTTTCCCATTCCAAAGGTTCTTTATTTGCTTTAGTTTTTTTTTATTTTTATTAAATCATAGCTATGTACATTAGTATGATCATGGGGCACCATACACTTGGTTCATAGACCGTTTGACACATTTTCATTACACTAGTTAACATAGCTTTCATGGCATTCTCTTAGTTATTTGGCTAAGACCTTTACATTCCACTTTTACTAGGATTCACATATTCCCTTGAAGATTACTCAACCTGTTCCAAAAGGTAGAAAAAGAAGGAAGAATACCCAACACGTTCTATGAAGCAAACATCACCCTGATCCCCAAACCAGGAAAAGACCCAACAAGAAAAGAAAATTGTAGACCAATATCACTAATGAATATAGATGCAAAAATATTCAGTAAGATTCTAACAAACAGAATCCAGCAACATATCAAACAAATCATACATCATGACCAAGTCGGTTTTATCCCAGGGTCTCAAGACTGGTTCAATATACGTAAATCTATAAATGTAATTCAGCACATAAACAAATTAAAAAACAAAGACCATATGATTCTCTCAATCGATGCAGAAAAAGCTTTTGATAACATCCAACATCCCTTCATGATCAGAACACTTAAGAAAATTGGTGTAGAAGGGACATTTCTTAAACTGATAGAGGCCATATACAACAAACCCACAGCCAATATCATATTGAATGGAGTTAAATTGGAATCATTTCCACTCAGATCTGGAACCAGACAAGGCTGCCCATTGTCTCCATTGCTCTTTAACATTGTAATGGAACTAGGCTCAGTGCCTGTGGCTCAAGCGGCTAAGGTGCCAGCCACATACACCTGAGCTGGCAGGTTCAAATCCAAAGCGGAGGCCCACCAAACAACAATGACAACTACAACCAAAAAATAGCCAGGTGTTGTGGCCAGCGCCTGTGGTCCCAGCTACTTGGGAGGCAGAGGCAGGAGAATCGCTTAAACCCAGGAGTTGGAGGTTGCTGTGAGCTGTGATGCCACTACACTCTACCCAGGGCGACAGCTTAAGACTCCATCTCAAAAAAAAAAAAAAAAAAAAAACATTGTAATGGAAGTTTTAGCCACCACAATTAGGGAAGAAAAGGCGATCAAGGGTATCCACATAGGGTCAGAAGAGATCAAACTTTCACTCTTCGCAGATGATATGATTGTATATCTGGAAAATACTAGAGACTCTAATACAAAACTCTTAGAGGTAATCAAGGAATACAGCAGCGTCTCATGTTACAAAATTGACATTCATAAATCAGTAGCCTTTATATATAACTACAATCGTCAAGTTGAAAAAACAATTAAGGACTCTATTCCATTCACAGTAGTGCCAAAGAAGATGAAATACTTTGGAGTTTATCTAACAAAGGACGTGAAAGATCTATATAAAGAGAATTATGAAACTCTAAGAAAAGAGATAGCTGAGAATGTTAACAAATGGAAAAATATACCATGCCATGGCTGGGAAGAATCAACATTGTTAAAATGTCCATACTACCCAAAGCAATATATAATTTCAACGCAATCCCCATTAAAGCTCCACTGTCATACTTTAAAGATCTTGAAAAAACAATACTTCGTTTTATATGGAATCAGAAAAAACCTCGAATAGCCAAGACATTACTCAGAAATAAAAACAAAGCAGGAGGAATCACTCTACCAGACCTCAGACTATACTACAAATCAATAGTGATCAAAACAGCATGCTGGGCAGTGCCTATGGCTCAAGGGGATAGGGCGCTGGTCCCATATGCCAGAGGTGGTGGGTTCAAACCCAGTCCTGGCCAAAAACCACAAAAACAAACAAACAAACAACAACAAAAAAAAAAAAAAAACAGCATGGTACTGGCACAAAAACAGAGAAGTAGACGTCTGGAACAGAATGGAAAATCAAGAGATGAATCCAGCTAATTACCGTTATTTAATCTTTGACAAGCCAATTAAAAACATTCAATGGGGAAAAGATCCCCTATTTAACAAATGGTGCTGGGTGAACTGGCTGACAACCTGTAGAAGACTGAAACTGGACCCACACCTCTTGCCATTAACCAATATAGCCTCTCACTGGATTAAAGATTTAAATCTAAGACATGAAACTATAAAAATACTAGAAGAGAGTGCAAGGAAAAACCCTTGAAGAAATTGGGTTGGGCGAGTTTTTCATGAGAAGGATCCCCCAGGCAATTGAAGCTGCTTCAAAAATACACTATTGGGACTTGATCAAACTAAAAAGCTTCTGCACAGCCAAGAACACAGGAAATAAAGCAAGCAAACAGCCCTCAGAATGGGAAAAGATATTTGCAGGTTATGTCTCCGACATAGATTTAATAACCAGAATCCACAGAGAACTCAAACGCATTAGCAAGAGAAGAACAAGGGATCCCATCACAGGCTGGGCAAAGGACTTGAAGAGAAACTTCTCTGAAGAAGACAGGCACACGGCCTTCAGACATATGAAAAAATGCTCATCATCTTTAATCATCAGATAAATGCAAATCAAAACTACTTTGAGATATCATCTAACTCCAGTGAGACTAGCCTACATCACAAAATCCCAAAACCAGAGATGTTGGCATGGATGTGTAGAAAAGGGAACAGTTTTGCACTGCTGGTGGGAATGCAAATTAATACATTCCTTTTGGAAAGAGATATGGAGAACACTTGGAGATCTAAAAATAGATCTGCCATTCAATCCTGTAATTCCTCTACTGGGCATATACCCAGAAGACCAAAAATCACATCACAACAAAGATATTTGTATTAGAGTATTTATTGCAGCCCTATTCATAATTGCTAAGTCATGGAAAAAGCCCAAGTGCCCATTGATCCACGAATGGATTAATAAATTGTGGTATATGTACACCATGGAATATTATGCAGCCTTAAAAAAAAGATGGAGACTTTACCTCTTTCATGTTTACATGGATGGAGCTGGAACATATTCTTCTTAGTAAAGTGTCTCAAGAATGGAAGAAAAAGTACCCAATGTACTCACCCTTATTATGAAACTAATGTAGGACCTTCACATGAAAGCTATAACCCAGTTACAACGTAAGAATAGGGAGAAGGGGGAAAGAGGAGGGAGGGCGGGGAAAGGGAGCAGGGAGGGAGATGGAGGGAGGGGGATTAATGGCATCTTGCTTTAGTTTTTGTGTCCTTAACTGTGCAGAATTTCCAGCTTAATTAAGTCCCATTTGTTTAATTTTGGTATTGTCGTGGATTGCCAACAGAGTCTTCATAAAATCTTTCCCCAGGTCTACATCATCAAGTTTTCCCCTACACTTTCTTCTAGGACTTTTATCATTTCATGTCTTAGATTTAAAATTTTATCCATCTTGAATTCAATTTTTGTAAATTGACGAAAAGTGCAGGTCCACTTTCAGTTTTTATGTGAATTATCCAGTTCTCCCAGTACCATTTATTGAATAGTGATTATTTGTTTGGTTTATCAAAGATCAGATAGCAATAAGAAGCTGGTTTCATCTCTAGGTTTTCTATTCTGTTTTATATGTCTGTATTTCTATTTTTGTGCCTGTACCATGCTGTTCTGATAACTGTGGACTTACAATATAATGTAAAGTCTGGTAGAGTGATACTTCTGGATTTGTTTTTATTATTAATAATTTCCTTGGCTTTATGGGTTTTTTTATTGTTTCCATACAACATGCAGAACTCTTTCTTCCATTTCTTCAAAGTATGATGTTGGTATTTTAATGGTAATTACATCGAATCCATACATTACTTTGGGTTTTATAAACATTGTAACAATGCAAATCTTCCCAGTCGTGTACATGACATATTCTTCCATATATTCATGTCTCCTGCTATTTCTTTTCTTAGGGTTTCATTATTCTCTTTGTAAAGATCTTTCATGTCCTTGGTTAAGTATATTCCCAGGTATTTCACTTTCTTTGAAGCTGCTCTGAAGGGTATTGTGTCCCTGTTTGCCTCTCATCTTAATTGTTATTTGCATGCACAAAGGCTCCTGATTTGAGCACATTGATTTTATACTCCACACCATTACTGTATATCTTGATCACTCCCAGGAGTCGTGTAGTTGAATCAGTTGGGTTCTCTAAGTATAAAATGATAACATTGGCAAAGAGTGAAAGTTTGACCTCCTCGGCCATCATTTGTATCCACTTAATGTCCTTCTCTTTCCTGATTGCATTAGTTAAAACTTCCAGAGCTATGTGGAATACCAGTGGTGATGGTGGACATCCTGTCTAGTTTCAGTTCTAAGTGGAAAACTTTATTCAGTGTGAAATTGGCTGTGAGTTTGTCCCAGAAGGCTTCAACCAATTAAGAAATGTGTCATCTCTGCCTATTTCCTTAAGTGTTCTTGTTAGAAAAAGATGCTGAATATTGGCAAATGCTTTTTCTGCATCTATTGAGAGGATTTTATGGTCTTTGTTTTGACTTCTATTGGTATGGTGAATTATGTTTATGGACTTGTGTAGGTTAAACTAGCTTCATCTTAGCATCACTGGGATGAAGCCAACTTGATTATGACATATAATTTTTTAAATGTATAGATAAAATCTATTTTCTAGGATTTTGTTGAGTATATTTCTGTCGATATTCATTAGTGAAATTGGTCTGTTGTTCTCTTTTTAGTGTGGTCTTTTCTTGGTATTGGAAACAGGGTGATATTTTCTTCATAGAACATGCTAGGGAAGGTTTCTTTCTTCTCAGTGTTTTGGAATTCATTCTGCATGGTAGGTATAAGCTCTTCATTGAAGATTTGATCAAATTCTCCTGAAGCCATGTGGTTTAGGGATTTTCTTTTTGTTGTTGGAAGCTTTTTTATTGTTATTTAAATTTCAGTACTTGATATTTGTCTGTTCTAGAGCTCTATTTCTCCCTGGTTAAGTCTAGGGACACAGTGTGATTCCAGGTATTGGTCCATTTCGTCCACATTGTCAAATTTCTGGGCATAGAGTTGCTTGTAGTAGACAGAGATAATCTCTTGTATCTCTGTGGTATCTGTAGTTATTTCCCCTTTTTTTGTTTCTGATTGAGGTTTTAGAGATTTTAATGCTATCTTTCTATTTAATCTGGCCAAAGGTTTATTGATTTTATTTATCTTTTCAAAGAACTAACTTTCCATTTTATTGATTTTCTGAATGATTCTTTTGTTTGCAACTTCATTTATTTCTAATTTAATTTTGGTTATTTCTTTTCTTCTGCTAGGTTTGCAATTGGATTACTCTTCCTTCTCCATTTCTTTGAGATGATTCATTAGGCTGTTGATGTGCTCTCTTTCTATATTTCATATGTTGGTATCTAACGTAATAAATTTCCTCTTATGACATATTTTTCAGTATCCCACAGGTTTTGGGAATCTGTGGCTTCATTGTCATGCTGTTCATGAAATCTAATAATTTCCTTCTTTTATCCTCCTTGATTCAACTGTCGTGTAGCATAAAGTTTGTAGTTTCCAGGACTTTGTGTGTGGATGAAGGTTTTTGTTGCAATCGATTTCTATCTTTATTCCCTGGTGGACTGAAAAGATGCAAAGTATTATTTCAAATTTTCAAAAAAAATTGTTGAGGTTTGATTTGTGTCTGTGGGCTGGAGTATGATCCATGGGCTGATAGAAGAACATATTCTCATTGGCTTTGGGGTTGTGTGTTCTGTGTATGTCTATTAAGCGTACTGATCTAGGGTAGCATTCAAGTTCCTTGTTTCTATGTGTAGTTTCTGTTTAGTGGCTCTGTCCAGTTCTCTTGGAGGAATGTTAAAGTCCCTAGCTACTGTGGTGTTGTAGAATATTATATTGTTCAGACAATTAGTGTTTGCTTCATAAATCTGGGACCATATAAGTTGGGTGTTATATACTTTTAGAATTGAAATGTCCTCTTGTTCTATTGTTCCCTTGACCAGTATATAGTGACCCTCTTTGTTATTACTTACTTTTTTGCTTTAAAAACAATTGTCTCTGAAAATAAACTTGCAACCCCTCCTTTTCTGATTTCCTTTTGTTTTTTAATATTTTAAATATGTTTTCCTTCATTAAATCATAACTGTGTACCTTAATGCATTTATGGGGTATAATGTGGTGATTGTACATGTTGAAGGATAAAACAAGACTCAGGATGAAGGACTGGAAAACAATAATTCAGGAAAATGGTAATCATCTCCTCGCTTACTTAACTGCTGGTTCACCCTGAGTCTTCTTTTGTCCTTCAACATTAGGTGTGTTTCTAGAGACAGCATATAGATGGATTGTGCTTTTTTATCCAGTCACCCAGTCTGTGCCTTGTCAGTGGGGAATCCAAGCCATTCATTGAGAGAATTGTTAAGTATTGTGGAGTTCTATTCACCTTATTTTGTGAAGGTCCATTGCTTAATTTTATTTTTTGCACCAATGTGGAAGCTATGTTTTGTTCTTCAGTTTCTGGGTGTCTACTTTTCTTGGAGGTCCATTGTGATGGTCAGTATGGAGAATGGGTCTGAGTATTTCTGCAGAGCTGGACGTGTAGTGGCAGATTTCATCAATGTTTGCATGTCAATAAAAGATTTGATTTCTCTGTCAAATTTAAAACCTAGTATACAGAATCCTGGGCTGAAAATTGTTGTATTCAAGAAAGTTAAATGTCAATGACCACCTTCTTCTGGATTACAAAGTTTCAGCTGAAAGGTCCACTGTCACCCTAATGGATTGGCTCTTATAATTCAATTGGTGTTTACTCTTGGTTGCGTGCAGAATTTTCTCTTTAATTTTGACCTTGGACAGGTTCATTACAATGTGTGTGTTGAGATGAACCAGAGTTTGATATGCATCTAAGAGGGCTGTGTCAGAATCTTGGTGATGCTTGGGAAATTTTCATTTACAATATGCTCTAGAAGGGCTTCTATACCTTTGGGTTATTTTCCTTTCCCCTCAGGGATCACTTTAATTTGTGTATTTGCATGCTTCATGAATTTCCATAATTCTCTAAGCTCTGCTTTTACTCTTTTCTGCCTCTTTAAATGCCTGAGTTAGCTCAAGAGACATATCCCCTAGCTCTGAGATTCTTCTTTCTCCATGGTCTAATCTGTTATTTGTACTTTCTACTGCATCTTTAACTTCCCTGGGTGACTCCTTTATTTCTTTAAGGTCTGGTACCTCTTTCCTATCTTTTATTCACTTCTTAAGTCAATTTTTGGATATCCCTTCAGTAATTATCCACTTTCCCTTCAATTCCCTTCATCACTTTTGCCATGCATACTCTAAATTCCCTTGGTGTTATTTCCATAATTTCTTTCTAGGTGGGATCCTCTATGGTAGCTGCCTCATGGTCCCTTGAGTTTAGGGTTGATCTGTTTTGGTTTTTCGTGTTGCCAGATTTTTTTTCTTGTTGGTTTTTCCTCATATGTGCTTTCTTCTTTATCCATATCCTTCCCCTACTTTTTCCTCTCACATCCTCCTTCTTAAATGTTCTTGTCTCTGTGCTTGAGTATTGGAGTGGCCTTTTGGTACAGGGACAAAAGGAAGAAAAGAAAAATGAACGAGAAGGGAGAAAAGAAACAGAAAATAAGGGTGAAAGAAAAAGAAAAGAAAGGACAGGAAGAGAAATACGGGAGTAATAGAGGTGTTCAACAGGGTGCATTGACCCATACATTCAATTTCAGGACTCTGAGGGGCCAAGGAAGTTGGGTTCTCCACAGTCAAGAGCTCCTTATCAGCCTGACCAAAAGCAAGACCTTGCCTCCACCATATACAAAAGGAAAACATCTTTGTGTCACTGGGGGGACCTACTAATACTGTCCTTTGGAAGTCTAAAGTGAGAAGGACACCCAAGCCCAGGTTTTAAGGCCTCCTTGAGCCATGCCAATGCCATGGACCCCCAGCCTATGCCCCAGAGCAAGGCTCTGTCCCATAAATAAAATACAGAATGAAAGAGAACAAAGCAGATGAGAATAAAATAAAGAAAATAAATAAAATTATAAACTTTGGGGGGAAAAGGAGGGATATAGGGATACCTTAGTTATCATTTGAAAAATTTATGAAGGAAAGATGAGAAAAATCTAGAAAAAGGAAGGAAAGAAAAAATAGAAAAGTAAGTTTAAAAAGTAAAGAAATGCTAACACAAAATGGAATCCTTATTATACAAGAAATTAAAAATGAAAAAATAAAACACGAGGAAAGAAAAACTTAAAAAAATTAGAAGGAAAAAATTTTAAATATACATACAAATAGCAATATATTACCTGGACTTCAGGTGGCACTCTGGGGGTTGGAGATGCAAAACAAACATGCTGATTCTGCTATATAAGATGGATGTGGGAAGCCACTGTCTAGTTGCTGAGGAAACCCGCTTCCTTCTTTCTGACTTATTATCCCTCAGTCAGGGCATGGTGGTTTCATTAACATTCAGTCATAGCAGGGTGGGGGCCTGAAGCTTTTACCAGACTTTTTAGGATATACACCTCAACTTTCTAAACAGTGCCCCTTGGCCACAAAGCGGCTTTTCTGGGATGTGAGAACCATCCACCTCACCCCAAGGATGGCTACCCAGCTCATCAGGTGCACCACAGCCAGTCACGTGCTGGGACCCTGCAGGCTGTTTCTTCCCAGTGGCCCTCCCACAGTGACAGCCCTCTGATGGCAGCCAACCTAATCAAAGTTACACCCTGCCTGGTAGTTCAATCCCTGCCACTGGGCACCATTCAAGTTCACTCTCTCACGCAGGCTCTCCCAAGGCAGCTGTGGTGAGCACCCAAGTCCAAAAAATCTGCAGGACAGTACTTCCCTGTCTTTACCCCTCTGCCAGAGGGTCGGCCAGCCTCTGCAAGCAGGCACCTGCTTTCCATGCTGGTCCTACACTGCTCCTGACCTCCTTGTGAATGTGTAGGTGATTATATACTGATTTCATACTAGTATTGAATACACTGGATACTTTTTTCCCCCATTTTTGAGATACTTTACTAAGAAGAATAACCTAATTTGCATAATGCAATGAGACATTTCTAAACTATTAAGAAAAGCGTATGAATGCCATACCACATCAAATAAGTAAGCGAGGAGATGGTTCTGTTATTCATTTAAATGTAAGCATTCCATGTTGTCTATCAAATCACGTTTTACTTCATAAATGCATTAGGGTACACAGTTATTATTTGATAAATAAAACAAAAGGAAAATCATTTGATTATTAAGAGAAGTTAACATAGATCCACAGGAAAGAAAAAGCTGTGATTTAGAAATTAGACCACACTCTTGAATTGTTCTTAAGATACACTATTTAACATTTTTAAAATTCAAATTGATTCTAATATTCTTTGAATGATCATATTACATGAGTTCCAACATAATGATTCCTTTTGTATAAGTATATTTAATATTGAATTATATTACCAGCTTACTTTTTTTGTTGTTTTTATTTTTGAGACAGAGTCTCACTCAATAGGGTAGCTCACAGCAACCTCAGACTCTTGGGCTTAAGCAATTCTCTTGCTTTAGCTTCCCAAGTAGCTGGGACTACAGGCACCCACCACAATGCCCAGCTATTTTTTTTGTGTGTGTGTTATAGTTGTCCTTGTTTGGCAGGCCTGGGCTGGGTTCAAACTCACCAGCCCCAATGTATGTGGCCAGCACCCTAGCTGCTGAGCTATAGGTGCTTTGCCAACTTAGTTGATCTTGATGATGAACATTTGCAATGTATGCTTTCTCCCCATGTTTAAACTTACTCAGGGCATCACTGACTCAACACATTAAAAAATAAATATACAATAACTATTCATATTATAGTTCTTTAAAATGTATCCTTTCAATTTGTTTTAGACTGGAGCATCATCTCAAGGAAAATTAGAGCATATTGTTTCAGCAGGAGCTCAGATGAAATCCTGTATTGCTTTTCTGGAATCTGAAATCTCCGTAACAGAAACTTCTCGAGAAGAAATCAATGAAACCACATTTCGGAAATACAAGCAACTCTATCTAAAAGAATTGAAAATTAGAAAATTGTCATACAAAAAACTAAGAGAGTAGGTCAAAACACAAAATCATAGAAAATAAATTAAGTTCATTAATTTTCCTCAAAGCATAATTTTTTAGGGAGGGAAGCTCATGAAATTATTTGGAAATAAAAACAGGTCTTAGTTAACTTAATTTTGAAATATTCATCCAGAGCAGTTTGTTTTTCTCCCTTTTTACGATTTTATATGAAATTTTTTCATATGAATTATTATGTAGTGAACCTGATCTCTTATTCCTTCAGCTAGATATTTTTGTAGCTTTATAATTTAGACAGTGATATTGTTATAAATTTCTTGCCACCATTCCACTAGGTAAAAATATTAATGAGTTTCATTAATCTAATGAACATTACAACTTAAACCCAAATAGTCAAGTGCTACAACTATTCTTTCAGCATCTTCTGGCACCTGGAAAATTAACTTTTCTTGGCTGTGATCTTTGGTCTTGGCACTAGTGGGCAACTTGAGAAAAAATTTCTGGTATAGTTTTTCCATTCAACACAAAGGCAGATTTGCAAAACTTGCATACTTGATTAACACAGAGATAAAGGAATGGATAATTCACGAAGTTCTTAAAAATAATGCCATGGTCAGCCTGAGGTATGGAAGACACAAAAAGGTTAGGTCCCACCACTCATGCCTTGGTAACAATATTAGCAGCTAATTTCCACCGGTGCTTGCTGAAGTTCTTCTTGATCACCAACTCAGCCATCTCATTCTCACATAGAAGTTGTTGCTCTGAATTATCTCTCAGTGCCCAATACTGAACTTTCCCCATATAGTGGGTGAAATGTAAAAGGGTGGCAAAAGCAAGTGCTTCAAGAGGTCTTTGAGAAAAAAATTTTTTTTTTTTAATCTTTGTACTGGCTTAAGAGAATAAGTTTTTTTCTAAATTTTTTGTTGTGGAATGTTTAGTATAGTCAAGCAAATTGATATATTCCCTATTGCACATAGTTGCTCTCTAAACGTAAGTATTTCTAATGATACCCTCACGTGTTTATTATAAAGAGAGCCATTATAGAAGGCAGCGAGTGTTACCTGTTGATCGTTGCATCATTGACAGCCATTCCTTTCCCCTCTGCACTTCAACTATTTTCTTATTAGAAACTATTTTCTTATTTAGAATGGTTTTATAACTGGAGTTGCACAGAGTAGGCCTGCCCTGACACATTTTCAGTTGCAAAACACTGTTTAAATGGAAATTTTATTTACACTTATGCCAACTTCTTTTTTTTTTTTTTTTTTTTTTTTTGTAGAGACAGAGTCTCACTGTACCGCCCTCGGGTAGAGTGCCGTGACGTCACACGGCTCACAGCAACCTCTAACTCTTGGGCTTACGCGATTCTCTTGCCTCAGCCTCCCGAGCAGCTGGGACTACAGGCGCCCGCCACAACACCCGGCTATTTTTTTGTTGCAGTTTGGCCGGGGCCGGGTTCGAACCCGCCACCCTCGGCATATGGGGCCGGCGCCCTACTCACTGAGCCACAGGCGCCGCCCCTTATGCCAACTTCTTAATATTAAATTGCAAGCCACTTAGGAATGCTTTAGGAAAAATGAAATACTAACCACTCATCTTTTGCAATCTTCATAGAATTCATCAGAATCTAACAGAAGACACTGCTGATTTGCTTGATGAAAAAAAGAGTAAAAGATCTTGATGCATCACTCCTGCCATAAGGTCAGTTCTAGATTCACTTGTATTGAAAATATTTATAATGAAACAAGGAGTTGGTTTTTTGAAAAAATAAATAAAATAGATAAACCATTGGCCAGACTAACGAGGA